>NC_091505.1:12573721-12726075 GCF_947461875.1 Haliaeetus albicilla
CTCTCTTAGGTATCACAACTGTGCTAACAATGACCACCCTGAGTACGATCTCCCGCAAGCACCTTCCCCGTGTTTCCTATATCACAGCCATGGACCTCTTTGTCTCTGTGTGCTTCATCTTCGTCTTTGCAGCTCTCATGGAGTACGCTACACTCAACTACCTGGTGGGAAACAAGAAACCACTTGAGCAAAACAACAGGAAAGCTAGACTGGTAGGTCAAAGGAGCCAGCAGAGGTGGATGCTGTTAGAACCTCAAGCTAGTTAGAAATATCTCTCCTGAGCCTGCATTGGAAACTGCTGATGTGGTTTACTGCCTGACCCATACTGTGTTCACAACATCCTCAAACCTCTCTGTGTGCTGGGTCTGAGCACCTGAAAGGTGAGACACAACCAGAAAAAGCAGATGAGGCTCCCCTAAAACTAGGAGGTCCCTGTCAGAGCCAGGCACCCTGTGCTCTCTTCAGAATTGCTGGAGAGCTTATCAGTACAGTTTAGGATGACTCACATGACCAAATGTAAATGTCCACTTTAAGACAGGGTGATCCATACCCAGGTTCTTCCACCTGTACGGGTTTGATCTCTGGATTACAGAGGTATCTTATGTCACAGAGATGCAGAAACCCACTTTCTTTTGTGGTCTGTCCATCAGAAGACCTCCTGAGTGTGCGGATAGTGAACCCAGAGTGGTCATCATCCTCTTGAGATCTGCCCAAGCTCATGGCAGGTACTTCTGACATTGGCTGAAACAGGCCTCTGAATTGGGACAGAACTGAAACCAAAAAAGACAGATCTCTTCTGTTCCAGCCTCATTTCCCAGCACAGGTGGAGAGAGCTCTTCCATGAGGCTGATGATATGCCTCTGCTCCTGGGCCAAGAGGTTATGGGTCACACACAGCCTTTCTCCAGCTTTTCTCCAGTAACTGACAGCAACCAGAAGACACATCTGGACTGTATGCTGTGTCTTCAGAGACAGCTTAGGTCAGGGGAATGAGGGAAGAGGCTAGCACAGCTGAAACCAAACAGGTCCTGTTTCTGCACTATTAGTGGCAGAGATAGGGAATCAGAGCAAATCTTTGCTGACTAAGGCTATGCCCTAGGCTGCCAGGGAGGAAACTCACAGTCATGCAGGAAGCTGCCAGTCCCTACAGTATGACAAGGTGGTAATTTACAACCAGGTGCAGAGATGGGGAATGATCAGTCATCCCTCTCCATTGAACTGCACCTATGCTATGATCTATTGCCAGTTGGATGGGTTTGGGTGTCTAGAACATGTTTTCTTGCCTTTTCCTTCCCTTTAATCCACTTTCCCCTCCTCATTATAGCCACCTGCTGGTGCACAGGTGATGCCATCCTTTACCACCATCAACATCAACAACATCATGCACTGGCCCCCAGAGATAGAGGAGGATGAGGATGAAGACCCTGGCTCCCCCTGTCTGGAAGGAAAGGAATGCGAGAGGTTCTTCTGCTGCATTGAAGACTGTCAGACAGGAATGTGGCGGGAGGGGAGGGTCCGCATTCACATCTCCCGCCTGGACTCCTACTCTCGAGTTTTCTTCCCCACTGCCTTCCTGCTCTTCAACATTGTCTACTGGATTGCCTATCTCTATCTCTAGCTGTTCTTTGTCCTCAGCTGGAAAGGACTGGAGACCAGCAAGATGGGCTTCTCAAGGAGCATAGAGAACAGCATCTCTTCAGTTGTAGTCGATTGTCGGCCTGAACAATTCAACCTGGTGATTCCCTCTTCCTGCTCTCTCATCTCTTCTGAGAAGAACCAGACAGCTTTCTTTTTAGCCTTCTAAAGTATCTTTTTAGAGAATTTACCCTTCCCAGACAACCTCCTCTCCAGCACCACCAGCATTTTACTCCTTGTAAGATTGTCCAAAAACATCCTATTCCCATTTCAAACATTAGGGATTTTGTCAAAAACAAAAACCTTAATGGGTTTCATTTTTCCATCAAATCCTACTCCAAAATTCCATGGAAAGTGATGGCAAATGGAGTTTTCTGCACAGTTATTAAGACTGCAAATAAAATAAAGGAGATCTTACAACTTCTGCACCATTTCCACCAGAACAGACTTTGTGGAGTGCTAGAGGCTTGGAAAGGTCCAAAGGAAAGAAGTGTGAAAGAGGGCAGCAGTACAGCTTTTCCACAGTAGCTGGGCTTGGCTAAAATGTTTTGAACCTGCCCAGAAAGCTGACAGTGGCACTGACAAGGATGGAGTAGCTGCAAGCCTCCACCAGCTCCCCATAGAATATCTGTGGAGCCTTCCTCATGGATCACTCCACTTGTACCAAGTGGCACCCAAGGCATCCACCCACTGAGGCATTGCTGATTCTCATCAGATGGTGGTAAAAAGCACTTCACAAGTTTGAAGGGCCCATCTGCCTTACTGGAGCAGACTCTTCAGGGCTCACAGTGACATTCTGCTTTGTGATCAGGACTTTGAGCAGGCTACGCAGCTTATGCTGGGCATAGCCAAAAGAGAGACAAAGTCCTTATGCTACAAAGACCAGAAGCAGTCTCATAGGCCTGTTGTGAGGTAGCTTTCATTGGCCTGTCTCACATGAACTGGGCCCTATTGTACCATGCATCATAGCAGGGCAGTGCTCTCCTTCACAACAACACTTGTTGAAACCATCAGATCTGTGCTTGGTAGTAGGTGCTAACCTGAGAAAGGGGTACTAGAAAAGGGAACATGATCAGCCACCAGTGCTGCACCTACCAGTGGTGGGGAGAGAGCATTCCTGCAGCTCAGATGTGTTTCCTTACTTCTTTTTTTTCATAATTACATAAAAAAACAGACTTCACTAAAGTGAAGTGCTCCTCCTAGTTGCCACCAATACTTGGCCCTTTTCTTCCCAAAATCAGGAAATGGAGCAAGTTGTCCTTTGTAGATTTCAGGAAGGTCAGACATAGTGAGATGGTTCCTTATGGTCCATCTTGAAGGGATAGAGAAATGCATAATGCAGTCTCGACTGGGAAGAAACTGCGTAATGTAGAAGAGGAAACTCAGGCCCAAGGTCCATAATGTGTAAATCAGCTGCCCCCCCCATTTATACCAACTGCTGATGTGGCCCACAGCATGATTGTGAAAAGCAATGTACCATTAATAGTTACTTACTCTGTAAATTACAAACAAAAAAATTTCTTTTTAAAAACAGCATGTTTTAGAAACAATTAGTACTTAAAAGGCTTGTCACAAGAAGAAAGGTGGCATGGCTGCAGAGAAAAAGTTAGGAACGGCTGGCTCACAGGACAGCTAACGGGCAGGAGGTTTTACATATTCTTAGAGAGCAATTTGATCTGGTTTAAAGATGGATTTTGACACTGTTAAATCTGATCTGAATAATGAAGTGTCATGTTTAATTCATTCAGCCTTACCTTGGTTTCAGAGGAACAGCTAGAGCGCCTAATTAAGTATACAATAGTACAACACTCAGCTAAGTATAACCTAATGGGGTCAGACCAGCATAGCTCTGGAAGGGGAAATTGTGCCTGTCTAACCTGTTACAGTTCTTCTTTTAAAATACCAAGTAAGAGCTAAAGGTTACCCAGAAGCATAATTTGCTTTGCTACTCCGACAGCTTTTGAAAGGATGGAAAGAAATTATGGCGGGTGGTTCTAACTGAGGAAATTGATTTAGCAAAAGAATTATTAAGGAGGTTCTAATTAGAGGAAATTAACTGAGGAGAGGGGAAAAAAGAATTGTTAAGGAGGCTCTAATTAGAGGAAATTAATGTTTTAGAGAGAAAGACACAGAGAGGGAGAAGTCTAAGAAAAGAATCAAAACAACTTCCAGACAAGGAGAGCTGCTGGGTGACAGTGCCGACTCCCAGCCAAGCAGGTTGATGTTCTGCTCCTGATAGCAAAGCGCTATTAGATGTAGCAAGAGAAAAACCTCCTATGACTCAACCGTACACCGACAGGGAGCTGGATTAAACAGGGTCCTGTGATCTCTGTGGGGAGCCAAAAGGAAAGAGCATCCTAGATTAAAACTGGCTCATGCGACAGACTCTGAATGAAGCATGTCTTCACATGTCAGAAGGCAGTTGCTAGTATGTGCGTGGGAGAGGACACCCGGGTGGCAAAGCAGGGCCCATGCCAAATATGCTCATTAACAGTGCGGTGGCATAAAAGGTGTGCAGGCAATGTAGGCTGCAGTGAACACAGGCAGCTAAATGTGGAAGGGGAGCATCTGAGAAAGGGATTGTGGAAGGGAAAATTTAACATCCATGTGCAAAGGAGTCCAAACATCTGCAATTCACTGTAGCTGTGAAGCACTTGGGAGCCTTGATGGACACAGATGATCATCATGGGCACCGGAGTACAGACTTCAGCCCTGAGAGCAGCAGGTTGTTGAAATTAGACCTTTTACAGATCAGCCAGGAGAGAAGCAGGGTGTACAAGAGCCCTAAGAGGATGACAGGGACTTGGGCAAAGTAGAATTGAAAGCTTATAAGATTTCACCAAAAAAAGATAAAGCCAACACACACCTAGGTAATTTAACCAGTGATGGAGGATTTGACAGAGGAAAATAGCCTAGCGTGGGCTGGAGCACAAGGAAGCTGATTACTAAGGCTGGGGAAGGAGGAGGGAGGGGGCTTTTTGGCTTAGGGAAATCTGTGCCCATCATAAATAGCTCAATAAATAAAGGCATGCACAAATTCAATCATGTTTTTAAGTTTCTACAGTATCTATCTCAAAAAAGGAAAGCTAAGAAAAGCCAGAAAGAAAAATCTGCCATTTTTTGGAATTACTTTGCAAAGCTCCAGTTTCCTGAAAAAAGGTTTCCCTGCTATATCAGCAGGGAATCCAGGGCACAGAGACATCCAGTAGCCATGTCTGGCCCTGCTCAGCAAGACAGTGGGAGCCAAGGCCCACTGGTCCCCTCCTAGACTGGCATAAACCACCTGCCTTTCCCTGCATGCTGTAGTTTCTGCCATCACGCTGGGATGGCTTATGGCACCGCAGTGTCTTTCAGCCTGGCACAGCTGTTGCCTTTTCACCAGCGTCTGACTAGCTCACTCCAGGGAACACAGCCTGAGAACATGGGGCTGAGCCATGCTGTGCTGGGCAGGAGAGATGGAGGCACCTGGGCAACTGCAAGACACCTGGGTGGCTGTGCTGCCTCCTCCCCTCAAGTAGGTTTCGACTTTCTTCCCCAGCCGGAAACTTGGTGGAGGAGCCACGTATTGCCACCGTCACAGGCTGAGTTGGTGCTGGACTTCCCTCACCTCCTCCCTACCCTTCCCAGGGATGAGCAAGTCACATTCCCAGCCCCGGTGCCTACAGAGGACCTCTGTCAGACAGCTACTACATGACAAGTTTCCTTGCTGGTGGCCCGAGAGTGCTTGATGCTGGCTATCATGGCTGATCCTGTAGCAGAACACCACACATCCCAAGTTAGTGAACTTTGCTGTGAATGTGGTCAGTTCCACCTCCTGCTGGACAATCATCTCTTCCAGGATGAAGTGGACAATGAACTTATCTGCCATATCGGCCTGTAGGCTCTTCTCCAACCTATGGACACCCCCTGTGGACATATGCACTGTTTCAAATGCCTTGAAAACTTCATGCAGGAGTATAACTTTTGTCCTGTGGATCGGAAAAAGCTCTCTTTCCAGCAGTGCCACAAGTCCAGCCTTCTAGTAAGAAACCTGTTGGATAAGCTGATTGTCTTCTGTCCTTTCAAGGCAGTGTCAGCAGACAATGCAGCGGTGAGAACTAGAAGCTCATCTGTAGGACAGGTGTCCTGGTTTCAAGAAATACAAATCTGAACTACAGTGGAAAAAGAATCCAATTTCCAAAGGGAAGGAACATCCCCCTACGAAGGTGGAGACAAACACACACAAGGATCCAGAAGTACCAAATGGAATATCATCACTTTGTGGCAAGCTCTGCAGCTGCTGTGGTATCACTAGGGACTGCAGAGCCTGGACTGCTTAATCCAGCTTTTGAGGAGACTGACGAAGACCTTCCTCAGAGAGTTAAGTTAGTCTTATGGCTGAAAAGAACAAAATTGAAATTCACCAAGAAGACCTGAAGGAAGAGTTGAGGATGAGGATAGCCGGGGAGTAATGACACCTCACTAGGAAACATTGTTCAGGAAGTCTTGCAGGATTCTGTCATTGCTGCAGATGGAAGACTAGCACCTGGGGACCATATTCTTGAGGTGAATGGTGTCAACATCAGCAGTGTGACTCACTGCCAAGCTGTCTCCTTTCTGCACCACCCAGGGCTCAGTATTAGGGCCAGTTCTATTTAATATCTTTATCAACAATCTGGATGGGGGATCAAGTGCACCCTCA
Organism: Haliaeetus albicilla; assembly: GCF_947461875.1. Taxonomy (NCBI): domain Eukaryota; kingdom Metazoa; phylum Chordata; class Aves; order Accipitriformes; family Accipitridae; genus Haliaeetus; species Haliaeetus albicilla. The sequence continues at coordinate 12,580,037 of NC_091505.1, forward strand.
GTAAGTTTGCAGACAACACCAAGTTGGGCAGGAGTGTTGAGCTGCTGGAGGGTAGGAAGGCTCTACAGAGGGATCTGGACAGGCTGGATCGATGGGTGAGGCCAAACGTATGAGGTTCAACAAGGCTAAGTGCAAAGTCCTGCACTTGGGTCACAACAACCCCATGCAGTGCTACAGGCTGGGGAAGAGTGGCTGGAAAGCTGCCTGGTGGAAAAGGACCTGGGGTGTTGGTCAACAGCCGGCTGAATATGAGGCACCAGTGTGCCCAGGTGGCCAAGAAGCCATACAAGCCATACAAGCCTGGCTTGTATCAGAAATAGTGTGGCCAGCAGGAGTAGGGAAGTGATTGTCCCCCTGTACTTGGCACTGATGAGACCACACCTCAAATACTGTGTTCAGTTTTGGGCCCCTCACTACAAGACATTGAGGTGCTGGAGCGTGTCCAAAGAAGAGCAACGAAGCTGGTGAAGGGTCTAGAGAAAAAAAGTCCTATGAGGAGCGGCTGAGGGAACTGGGGTTGTTTAGCCTGGAGAAAAGGAGGCTCAGGGGAGACCTTATCACTCTCTACAACTACCTGAAAGGAGGTTGTAGTGAGGTGCGTACTGGTCTCTTCTCCCAAGTAACAAGTGATAGGACAAGAGGAAACAGCCTCAAGTTGCACCAGGGGAGGTTTAGATTGGACATTAGGAAGAATTTCTTCACTGAAAGCGTTATCAAGCACTGGAACAGGGAAGTGGTTGAGTCACCATCCCTGGAGGTATTTAAAAGACATGTAGACAAGGCACTTACTTAGGGACATGGTTTAGTGGTGGATTTGGCAGTGTCAGGTTTACAGTTGGACTCGATGATATTAAGGGTCTTTTCCAACCTAAATGATTTTATGATTCTAATATCTAGCTAATGATGGGGACTGGAAACGGTGATCTCAGCACTTAAGTTTTATGGCTTTTGTTTGGAAGGTAAAAGTCAGGAAAAAGGTTGATTTCTCATTTCTCTGTCTCCAATTCCTATCCTTCCCCTCCAAATTATGCTGTGTAAGGGACCATTTTTAGACTGTATGCTCTTCAGGGCAGGCACTCTCTTATTGTGTGTTTGTACAGCGACTAGCACACTAGGGCTTGTTCCTTAACTGAGATTTCTGGATGCTACTTATTATAAATAATAAACAACAATATGGACTACCTGTCTTCAACACCACTGTCTATCTACATCTTGTAAGAAGGCTAAAAATTGTCCCCTGTTCCCCCACTGATGGGGTTATTGGAGCTGGTTAATATTTTTATTTCTCCAGAGAAAAATATTTTGTTGGAAAGTGGGGAAAAATGTTGGTCTGATATTTTTGGGGTGGGTGGGTGATTTTTCTTTTTTTTTTTTTTTTAAAGAAAGAAGTTGCTTTAAATCAACACTGCTCAGAAGCATGTTTAAATGGTCTCTACCATTTAAAATCATTGTTTCTAATGCAAGAGAAACCCTTGCTTGGTCCTTTCAGTCTGTTGCCATTGTAAAGAAAATACCAATATCTCCCCAAGTGTTTTTTGGGGGGAGGGGAGGTGGCATTAATATTTGGTGGACTTTATTTTGGCCTTTCTGCTCCCCATCATAATGCTGGTGACTTTTGGGGTGATCATAATCAAAAGCACAACCCCAGCTCTGAAGAAGGCCTCCCCCAAGAGCCGCCCAGCCTCCCGTCCCCAAACTGCAAGGAGGAGCGAAGGCCAGCAGTTTCCGCGTGGCTGCCAAATCCAGCCCTCAGCCCACACAGCCACGTATGTGAAGCCTTACCCTTTGCTCCTTTGGAGAAACATTCATTAGTCATGCCTGCTGTGCTAGAGACATTGCCCTGTTGCTACCCCTCCCCCAAAACGCGGTCTCCCTTCTTCAGTGCTGCCTCCTACCCTGCGTGGCCCTGACATGCTGCCACCGCTCCCTCGGCCTTGAAACTCCCCTAAGATCTCCCCAAATATCCAATTTGCCGAGGTTAGAAGGGAAGGGAGCATCGACGCTCATGGAAAAGCCCTCTCCCAACCATTAAAAAAACCCCACGAGATCATCCTAACACACAGGGCATCGCACGAGGCCTGCCTGAGGATGGCCTGCTGCCAGGCAAGACTCCTCCACCTCTCCTCCACGACCCACACGTCCTTCATGAACTTGCAGGGAGACGCGCCCCGCCATCCTCTCACCTCACCCGCAACATGGCGGAGGGCTGAGCCATCTCCCAGAGGCCGCACCCCCTGCCACCTCCCGCCCGCGGATGCTATTTCCTCTCCTCGATCTCTCTTTGGGGGCTTGTTTTCCGGGTTTCGTCCCGCCCGCCACCCCGTCGCGGGCCGCCCGCCGTTTCCCGACCCGCAAGGGCTCCTGCCGCCGCCTGCCGCCTGCCCGGGGCAGCCTCTCCCGCGCACGCGCGGAGCCGGGCCCGCGAGCGAAACCCCCCGCCGCCGCCACCCCCCGTCGCCGTGGAAACCGTTGGGCCGCGGCTCCGCCGCCGGTGCTCGAACTGTAAAGCCATCGTGTTTCTGACGTGATGTCCCCCCCTTTCTTTCCCCGCTTCTCAGTGCCAACGGGAGGCGTCGGTATTTTCGTTCGGAGCGCAGCGAGGGAGGGCGCCGGCTTCTGAGGAAGGCCGGGGTGCCCGTGTGCCCCGGCGGCTCAGGGGAGGTCAGCTCCCTGCGGGCACACTTCACACCAGCCCGGGGCGGGAGAGCCTCCCTCCTCTCTCCGGCAGGCCTTACATCCCCTCACGCTTTGACACGTCCCAAAATGCTAAAAACATGAGGTGGTGAAGGGGGGGAGGGCGGAGGGAGAAGAGAAAGTTATATTAAGTCGTTACTTTTTATATTGCTGAAATACATTCATTATAATTTCTCTTCCTCTTAATGCCTCAGATTTATAGGCTTTGGGAAGACTGAATTTAAGGAGAATGAGTGTGGCCAAAAATGTTTCAAGCTGCAAGAGGGGAGACATGAACACATCTGCCTGCACAGCCCCAGCGTGGCTGGGATGGGAGCTGCCACCCCAGGCCCGCGTCAGGGTGACTGCTGCACGGCGCCCGTTTGTTGTCTTTGTCGTCTCTTGGAGAAATGGCACCGATCGCCCGACAGCACAGCACTACTTCTGGCAGCCCATTAAGGGCAGGAGGTACCTGCCGTGAAGTGTTGGGGTGTAACGCGGCTGGGCTCCCAGTGTTCCCATCAGACCGGGTGAGGAAACCCAGGTACCCAGGGGAAATGCCCTATTGCCTGCAGACCTTCAATAAAGAAGTGTGTCTGGGAAAAAAATTGGGGTTGGTTTTTTTTAAGGATTGTGCAGGAGAAAATTGACTCAATTTCCTGTCAGAGGAATCTCAGGTCTTTCAGGGTGGGTTTTTTTTGTTCTTGCTGTTGCTGATTCTTTATAATACTGCCTGGCATGATTTTACCCCTCTTTCCTTGTTTTTTGCCCTTCTCCCCACATCTGCTAAAAAAGTAAATAACAGAGTCCAGGCCTCATCCTTCCCAGCCACACTTACGGCATGATCTGAGCCCATGTGATAATAAAACCACCGCAGGATGGAAAAGAACAACCGGAGCCTTAATAGTTGCTGTAAGCAGGTCGGCATAGCAACATCTCCCAAGACAGCTCTCCATGGGGTCATTTCTATTCACTTTAAAGCCCGCTTGGGCTGCTAGAGTGGTATAAAATGGACTCAGAAAAGCTGTTAATTAGGATTAGCAGCTTCAGGAACATCAAGCCACAGTTCTCCAAGCTGAGCCATTTATCTGAGACAACTCAGGCCTCTTGACTGCCTTCTGAACCAAGGCACAGGACACCACATATCAAGGCAGATGACTGTGAACTCAGATGGGAGAGCCACCCACTCATCTAAGGGAGAAGGTTCCTACCCCAGCTGCTGAATGACACTGCAGCACCTCTCCTACAATCAGATCGCCCTTTGCCAGACTCAAATGGTTGGCAGGTCCAAGGAACAGGGGAGAAGGTACAGACCCATCTTATCAGTTCATGTTACATGTGGTGTGAAATCCACAGGGCATATGGTGGTGCCCCTGGGTGAGGTTTCTGGATGATTTATATGCCATAACAGGTCTATAGGGCTCCAAAAGAAAGCAACCACTGTGGATAAGAGATGGCACCCATGGGTGTTGGCATGCTCTTTCAAGGCCAGTCACAGACTCCATGGAAAAACAAGGTAGTGACTTGTGTTTCACAGCTACTGGGATATGGCTTTTATTCTATTGCCATAAGCTTCCTGCCCTTCATCAGTCTGTAGTGTGAAAGGCCCACGGAAGGTGATAAGTCCCTCATGTGTAGTGGTAACACAGCTTTGCAAGAACTTCTGTCACACACATGAGCAAAACAGGCTGTAGGGAAAGGTTGAGCCATTGCCAAGCTGCCATTGGGCTGATTTGCATCTCTTGTGTTACTGACCCTGACAAACCTCCTAAGGCAATCTTTTCTGACACCTCCCCTTTCCAAATGCAAGGTGAAACACAGATGTCTCTCTCACATTATTCTGCTTCTCTTGGTGTTTTCATCTCCTCAGGGTAAAACTACCTGAATCAGAGATGAGCTGAAGGCAAAACTTCCTATCTGAGAGTGGACTACTATCTTCCTTGCATATGTCACTCTTCCTGGAGAAATATATTAGGTCTAGTCAAAGAAATGGCAGCAATTCAGGCATTCACACTGCAATCTGATTTTCAAGATCACGCAGTTCAGGGCTGCTAGCAGCCATGCTTTCAGGTGTGTTCATCATAAAGGGAAAAGTCGTTTACCTCATTGACAGATGAACCAGGTTCAGGCAGATCCAAAATCAGCTTTAAGGCAGAACTGGGCCTATACTCTTTTCCCATTTTAGCTACAGAAACTCCCAGTAGCCTCAAAGTATATATATGGCAGCAGAGACTCACCAGGCCAGAAAAACAGAAATCCATACCCAAGAGTTTACAGTCAGCATCCTGAAAATGGTAGGTACCTGCTGTGTTCCTTGCCATAATGGAGATCTTCTATTACTTCTCTCCAGGAAATGTCCTTCACCAGCCAACCCTTCTATCACAGAGCTTCAGCCAGCCCCCAGCAGCATCCAACAGAGATCAACAGCTCAGGGAAAAAAGTCAGACAGTGTGTGAGAAGAAAAATCTGTAGGAAGAATTTAGTAAGCTAGAACTATCACACCTCAAAAGAATATGTACAATGCTAGGTGACAAAATCTGTGAGTAAGACCATATGTTGGTGCTTTGGCCAAGCAGGTAGAATGATAGAATCATAGAATAGTTTGGATTGGAAAGGACCTTTAAAAGTCTTCTAGTCCACCCCGCCTGCCATAGGCAGGGACATCTTCAACTAGATCAGGTTGCTCAGAGCCCCATCCAACCTGACCTTGAATGTTTCCAGGGATGGGGCATCTACCACCTCTCTGGGCAACCTGTTCCAGTGTTTCACCACCTTCATTGTAAAAAAATGCTTCCTTGCATCTAGTCTGAATCTACCCTCTTTTAGTTTAAAACCATTACCCCATGTCCTATTTTGGTGCTAAGCCAAAAAGCAAAAGGAAGCACACAACTCTTGTGGAACCATCTCAAAGTCCCTGCATGCCCCCTCTGCCCAACACCACTGGGATATGAAAGATGAACAGCCAAGTGGAGAAACATGCCGAGCTCATTCAGGCATTTCTCATTAGTTTCCTAAGATTTCTCCATATTCTGCTTCTCAATATAGTCATCTGGCAGCAAACTATAGATGAGGGAAAAGATCTCTCTCTAAGCCATCCAGAGAACACAAAGCAACAAAGCAAAATCATAACAGACAGGGAAACTTTTTGTGAGTCATCATCTTCCCTCCTTTCCCTCTCCCTTTCCAACATTGCTGATAGCCCCAGGATTGTTTCATGCAGCCTGGAACCAGAAGGTACCTATTCCTGCTGCAGGCATAAATCACTTCACTCCAGAGGAGAAAAGAGGACTTTTAAACACGTAAGAGTTTTACTTTCATTTTACTTTCATTTTCAAGTAAAGGAAGAAAACAGCAATTGCGTCTTTGCATCTCTCTAGTTAGGCATCTTGTACATGCTCTTCTGAGATTGATGGCCCAACGATGCCAAATACATGAAATAAAATAACTATCCCTTTCCCAAAACACCCACCATCGTGCCCAGTGTGACCCCCTCCCAAAAAAAACCCAGAACAAACCAACATAAAAACCCAAACAAAAACAAACAAACAAAATTAAACAAGTGGATTTATCAAAGAGAACACAAGAGCAGTTGTGATCAGTGCAAAACAAGCCAGGGTGGCTACATATATATGAAGTCAAATGAAAGGAAAACAGCCTAATGTCTGTAGAACAGAGAACAAGTTTTTGTCAAATCTTCAGATCCGTATGTCCAAACGGCAAGGCATTTTCAATGGCATTGATTTTGCTGTATCCTACCACGTATTTCAAATTATGGCTTGATCACCAACTTTCACTGCTCAAAAAGGAAGATAAAATCTTGCTCTAGGCTGATACATTTTAAGGAACCATTCCGATTTCCTTGGCCAAATTTTCAGAACAAATAACTTTGTCCTTGAGATAAGTTTTATTTGATCTGCATTGATATTCACAAAGTAACCCACTTCTCCCTGGCTGAAGAGACTGAAATGTTTGCTACAGAGACTTCAGATAAGCCATTAATACATGTTGGTGAGTTTAGGGGTTATAGGGTCACCATTCCATGTGGACTATAGGTAGCCAACATTTCTACAGTGTTTAGGACCTGAATTTAAATTCAGCACCAGTACGTATGTTTATGTTAGGGGAAAACTTGGCAGGTTGAAACATAGTTCAGCATATTTCTAACATGGTTTCCTCAGTGCGTTCTTCATGTCCCAGGGAACCTCAGAATTTGGTCTAAGGGGAGGTCCAAGCAGGGCCAGTGTACTTCATCTGAGGAAGTTCTTCCACTTCTATTTGGTGCACCGGGACTTCAGGCTTATGTAAAGGAGTTACTTGTTGGCTCCTACGGCTCCCCCAGTTATTACAGCCCTCGGTCTTCAAGAATCACAATGCAGCATATTTTATATTGGATTAATTTCAGCGATAGGTCCATGTGCTGGCTTGCCAACATCATTATCAGACTCAATAGCATGAGTCCCTATAGCCATAAAAAGCAAGACCACCAAGAACTGTCACCTCTGAGGCTGAACTAGTGTCATAAAGTTCTGCCACATGCTACAAAGTCTCATAACCAAGTTTTGACTGATCTTACAGAATCATAGCTCACAGCATGCTACACATTGATCCTCATCTTTCATTAGCCAAAGCAATAGAAACATCTAGTTTGGAACTCTTGGGATCCAAAAGTACAGATAACTGAGTCCACATACACTGTCCCACTGGTGAAAAGATGGATAAAAAGCAGTGAGGCCCAGGCACAGCACTCCAGAAAGGGAACTCCATGAATTCAGCTTGTCCCTGGAACTTGCCACCTTCTTTCTGCTCTGCGATTCATTAAATTTAGGCTACTGCCCTTGCAAATTGGAAATCTTTATTAAGTGATGTCCAGAAACCATCCAAAGACACAGGAGGTTGCTAGCCCTGTTTGTTCCATAAGCCACACACACACAAAACCACACACTTTTTGCCACCAACTATCTCTTGTAGAAACAGCTTTCACCTGCTGATTGTCCAGGCTCCTCTCCAGGGAAGAGTTTGTCTCGGTTACTCTTGAAAACACTGAGTCAGGAGAGCCCTGTAGTGCTATACATGTTTGTTCAGGCTGGGGCACTGAAGTGTATGGGGCATGCTGGTCTTCACCATCTTAGGCCAGCCAGAGATCCAGGCTCTCCAGGAGCTCTACAGAGGGAAGCAAGAGTGAATCAGCAAGGGTCTCAAGGTGCAGAAAAGCATATGGCTGATATGTGCATTTACAGGAAGAAAGAGGAAGAGCAGAATATGAGTTCAGAAGAAGTTTTGTGAAAAAGTCAGCACCTGCTCTTACATGTAGTTCATGACTTTGGATGGAGCAAGCACAGAAAAAATAAAAAGCAAAACCACAAAAATAATATAAAATTTCAGCCACCTAAAAATCTATCAGAACAGAAACAGTTTCTCACTGTGATCAGATTCTAGAGCAAAGCCAGAGCTCTCCTCAGAAGATCAGTCTCTTTGTAGGCTGTTTAAAACAGACTCTGTGAGGATGAAGCAAAGGCATGTCACTTTCAAGCAAGTAAAGAGCCTACTGATGCCAAGCCACCCATACCAGCTTGCTGTAATATTTCCCAAACCCCAGCCTGGCCAGGATAAGTCAGTGGCTCCTACCCAGTCCCACTGCATGGAGGCAGTTGAAAATTGCTCCAGAGACCTCTGGTACCTAGGAGCAGGTCTCCTTCCCCAGTGATCCTACTGCTCGCTCACCCTGTGCCCCAGGGGAAATGACTTTATCCCTAATGCTGTATTCAGACATTCTGCTATATATTACCCCCAAAGGGTCTAAACTGAAGAGCAAATAATTAGATTCAGGCATTGAGAGCTCATGTTAGATAGTCCAGGAATAGGACTAGCCCCCTCCTGCATACAAATGGCATCTACCTTCTGTGGGGCAGCCAGGACACAGCCAAGCCTTTCTTGAGCCCCAAGATGGGACAGGGTTCATAGCAGGACCTGCTCAGTGCCTCCTCTTCTCGTCTCAGGGACTGCTGCATTGTAAAGGCAGATTATTATACTGCAAAATTTATTTTAGCTATAACTGGAAAAAGTAATCAAAGCAAATGCAACAGCTCAGGAGGAATCAGAGTAGGATTAGACATTTATATGAATAAGAATAGCTTCTGCGCTTCGACTTGCTGTGATAAAAATAATAAGAACCTTAGTTTTCACGCTCCAGGGCAAAAGCCTGATCTCTGAACATGATCTCATGTTAGAAAGAAATTTCCTCTCCCAGTAGTAGTCCCCAGCTGTCCAGGCCACAGCATAGGGTTTGTTGGTGTCTAGTGGCCGTCGCTAGAGACAAAGCTGGCTGGAAGCCCATGGGGTTGTTCAGGAGCCACTGCAGCAGGGAGGGAGTAAGGTGGGTTGCAGTGTATCAGGCGTAAATGAAACAAGCCCATGACTCTATTTTCTTTTTGCATTTCCTTGCTAAATCTTAGTCCCTGACAACCAGTGAGTTTCTGTACTGGATTCCAGCAACGTCCTAGCTTTTTTTGGTTTGTTTCTGTGCAGAGATGGATCACTGCTGCCCCTTGCCTCCTCTGCCCCCATGCAAGCTGAGCTGTTAAGCTATAATGGCCTTAGCCCCAGCTGATTAATAAACTGGCTTGAGACTGCTGATCTCTTTGGACCATTAAACCTTTCCCCAGCGACTAGTCATTAATCCCCCAAAGAGGCATCCTAGATGAGGTTGTTGTTAGCCCCATCAATCCTTTTTAAGGCCACAATTTGCAGCAGAAAGGAGCAGGGAAGGGGGGGACAGTCTGCATTTGTCAGGCGGTGCCATCTGTTCCCCCAGGTTACAGACAGCTATGCCAGCCCCTGCATACCAGAGCTTACTGTTTGCACCCAGGTGAGGGCTGTCACTGTGCAGCACAGACCATCCACCAAAGAGCAAGACAGTACCACACCAGACATCTCAGGTATTAAACAAGACCAGGAGAAAAAGCCAACATTTGTTTCCTTAATTGCAATGCCTTTGACTAGGGCCAGAAGGCATCATAACATACGGTTACTGTAGGAATACCTGCCATATCAATTTCAGCAGAGATGCTTTCAAACAAACATATTTAGGACATGAATTTCTCAGAGCATTTACTACCTACAGGCCTGAGCAAGTCCCCATGTTTTCTCAGCTTTTGTTTCTAATCCCAATGTTTTCATTGTTAAAACAGTCCACATCTTCAGCCAGAAGACTGGATTTGCCTTAACGATGACTCTGGAAAGTGGCATTTCAGCCACCCTGGGCATAGTCCCCCACACTTTTTCAGCCTCTTCCCCCATTGTCAGCACACTAACCCTGATTATCTTTCCTTAGCTCTTCTAGGACTTTTTGATATCCTTAATCTTGTTAGCATGAACCATGCTTAGGGGCTTGGAAGGAAGATGGTGGCAGCAGAGGTGTCAAGCCTCACACTGTACCCTCTAAAGTTCATCCTGGATGCCGCATAGAAATCTGCAAAACCACAGTCAAATGTTTCTGGACTTTCACCTAAAAACTCACAGCTATTTTTCCTCTCCCCTGTCTCTGGAAAGTTACAGATTTTGAACTCTGGATTTTATGTTCATGTGAGGTTTTGAATGAATGAGCAGTGCATGTTTAAGATCAGGTTTTATAGAGATGAGGTCATATAAGCCTGTCAGCTGGAACCAAGCTACATTTGTAGCTCCACAGAGAGCAAACTGTGCCCCAATCTGGTCTGCGCTACTGCATATTGCACTGCTGTTAACAGTCTGCTGGAGCAATCATAGAAGGGAAGGGAGTGAGGGATGATGCAGGTTCACAACTTATGCTATGGACAACAGTTATCTTCTGCAGCTAGTTGTGTCAAGGATGGCTGATGCTGAAGCCCAGTATTCAGGCAACATCAGAGAAAATGACTTCAAAGTTTAAATTGATAGCTTGACTTAACCGTGATGCTACTGTTCCAGCAGCATGTCCAAAAGGGGCAATGAGAGGGCAAAACCCTGGCACTAGCACAGTTTGGAAGAGGACATCTCCATCCTTGGCCAAAGAGCTGGTCAATGCTATGCTCCTCATTAGACTTCCCATGTGTCTGTGTTGCTTCGTGTCTCTGTGCCAGCTATAATCTGGAAATGACCATGCCAGTGCTGTCTTTTCAGTGTGAGACTTCTTATACTATGAAATATGTCTTACGATTAACAAGAATAACTTTTACATGTTCTCATCAAAGGTCCTGGTATGCTTCTTTACTACCAGCACAATGCATGACTTGCATGAGTGCATCACCACATTAATGTGAACATGAGTGTTCAGAAATCATTTTGGCTTTAGCAATGGCTTGGCTGCTGCTGAGCACACCAAGTATAGCCAACAACAGCTGGACTCCAGGGGGAGTGGGGAAAAAAGAGAACCACACACACATGCAAAAACCATCAATCAGGTTCCTTTTAAATGATTAATGCAGTGCACAGTGAAAAGCTTTTCAGCTCTCAAATCTTCACATGATTATATAAACCTTAACTTATCCCAGCTACCGAGGACCTGTGTTTGTTTGTGGGCATTAACAGCTGCTGTGGTGTTATAATTAGAGCAGAGAATGAGGAGTCCTATGGGGAAATGGAGGAAACCCCACATTGCTCAAGTCATTTAAACATTCAGGGAGATAAAACACTGCAGAGAAGTTCTGGAGGGAGCAGTGCTCGGGGGAGGGAGGGGTTACAGCCACTGCAAAAGTTGTTCCTGCCTCTCTTGGGTCCATACAATTAATTATGGTTATTAATTATTTAGGATGCTACAGTAATAATTAGTGCAATAATCATCTCAGCCACCGAAATAGCCCCTTCCAGCGCCTGAAGATCTTACAGGACCTCACAGATTCCTATGCAGTTTCTTGCCTTGCTGCTTGTGGTCTTAGACTCCCTACTGCACCCTTAGGAAAGTGAAGGCTGGTGGCCCCAGAAGGGAGAAAGGACCACCCCAGTCAGGGCCCCACCACCCTCCAGATACACAAACAAGGGCCTGGGGTGGAGGGCAATAGGAGCTGCTTCCACATGGGAGGGTAGCAGGGAGCATATGGTTTGGATGCTGCAGGTTTCCTGGGAAGACTTGCTGGGTACCAGCATGGAGTGGGGAAGGACCCTGAGGGTCTGCTAAACCAAAGCCCCTCTGGGGGCAATGGAGAGCTATGGTGTGGTCCTACTGACCCTGTTCCCCAGCCCTCTCTTGGTCACCTGTCCAAGAAGAACTTGCATGTGACCCCAAGTTCATCCCCAGAGAGCAGCTTTCCCCAAATCCATCACCCATTTTTGTGCTGGTGACTCCCATGGCCTGTCCCAGGAGTGCTCACATTTGCAGCATGCTGCTGTGATTTCTGCCTCTGTTCTGCCTGGTCATGAACATCATGGGCCAAGAGACACCCGAGGGCTGAGGACATTGCACTGATGCCAGAGGTTTTGCTTCATCTCAGAGCCTTGCAAGCAGCTACATTCCTCAGTGAGCAGCCAACAGCCAGAGGTCACTTCCCATCCCACAGCCTCCCACCTCCATCCACTCATCAGTTGAGCCCAGAGGACAGGAATGCCCCAACTTCCCTCCAGTCCCTCCCCTTCCCATCATGTCAAGTGGCACCTCCTGCATAAGGATTTAACTTAACCAAAAATTAAGATATTTTACAATGCCCACACCCTGAAGAAACACCAATGGACCCACACCGTCAAAGAAATAACTCTGAAAACCAAGAATCAGCTGTCCTTCTCCATATTCCGCCTCTTCTTCCTCCCTCAGGCAAGTCCCAACTCCTGCTAACAGCATCCGTGGTCCTCGATGCGACCCAGCAGGCCGCATCGCCCAGCCTCCCGGGGGCTTGCATAATGGGGAAGTGTCAGAGATTAGAGACAAGAGAGCAGCGACTGCAATATAAAAGCAAACTGAATAATTAAAGAGAGGAGCAGTTCCTCGCAGAGAACAAAATGAAAGAGTTGTGTGATTTGAGCAGAAGTGACCTTTACACTTCATTACAAGGAGGTGGCGTCCTTATAGGGTTATTAATATTTCCAGCTGAATTAGCTTGGGTTAAAAATGGCTCAAAGGAATGAAGAAGGAGAGGGAGAGTGTGCACAAAAATATATCATTCTGTCTTTTTCTCCTCCTCTTTGCTTTTTACCATTTTTGTAATTGTCAACTTGAAAGCAGAAGGGCTGAGTGGCCACCAGGAACAAGGCTTCATTAGAAAGGGTGAGAGCCACAGGATGACCTGGCCGAGAGATCTTCCCTCCGCATTGGTTATGCTTCAGCAAAAAGCCTGTGTGATGCCTCTGTGGCTCTTTCCCCATGTTCTCATGTAGGGCACAGAGGGTGTCTTCATTCACCAAGCTGCAAACATGTCATGGGACTGACATCCAGGTGGTTTTGAGCCAGCAGTGGAGCTCAGTGCTGCTGCTGTTGGGTCCACATGGAGTCCCTCGGATCGCCTAGGGCATCACAGGTCTCACATGTGCTCTCATGGTTACTGTTCACCTCCCTATGGGCCAACTGATTCCCCTTCCCGCTGCCCACAAAACATCTTCCCACTTCCGTCAGTAGGGAAATAGACCCAAGCTGCTCAGCAAGCTTTACCCCATCAAACTGTAGGGGCATTTACACGCTGACACAAGAGACAGACATACATCCTCCCTTCCAAACGTTGATAAAGCTAAGGCCTTCACTAAGATTATTTTAGCAGAGGACAGACCATAAAAATGCCACAGAGAGAAGAGCTGCTTCGATGCTGTAGCTGACAGAAGTTCATACACACACAGACATTTTTCTTCCCCAACATGCACACAGAAAAGGACCTTTACTCCAGCATGTCCCAGCAGACACAGGCCCATACAGCCTTACAAAAGCATGACTGTCAATAATGTCCCAAAGCACTGTGTGAATTAAATGAGCAAAGCTGAGCTCGGTGATCTGAACCTAAATCCAAGCTGCCATTTTGCTGCTCAGAGCCTTGAGGTGTACACAGTAGTGCTTTTTGCTCAGATCACTCAGTCTTGTATTAGTCCCATCATCACTGACTTTGCAGATGCAAAAGCACTGCTACCTTGATAATGCGTCCAGATACCTGGTTGCTTTTCCACAAGCCTGACCTAAACAATTTCTTTTAGTGCCTCTCTCTGCCCAGTGATAACAAACATCAGGAAAACCCACCCTAGAAAACAGAAGAAGAAAGGAACTTGAAAGCAAGTGCACATCAACAAGGAATGAGGGTGCTGTGGTGGAGCCTGCAATCAGTCTCATGGGCTGCGTCGTTACCACAGTGGTTACTTCCACACCATCCTCCCTGGAGGCACAGCAGATCACCTTCCCCTGCTCCACTTGTGGAGGGGGCTTTTGCAAATTTAATGCAAAAACCCAAATCAAAAGGAGAGTTTAGGCTTTTGAAGCCATCATGAAATGGACACAGTGGCAGCTGCTGCTCCTCCAGTGGCTGCTGAATCACAGCCCCTCACTTATTTATAGGCCTCCCCAGGGTGCTTGCAGCTGAGCTGATGACAAATGCCAATGAACATCTACTCTCACCCCACAAGGTGTTGTTATCCTGGCTGTAAGGGAGATGCAGAGCGACTAAATAACACACCATCAGCTGCACCAGACATACATAGTGGAGGCAGGCAGGGGACGCAAGACACTTCACCGACCAGCCAATGGCTCCAGCATCATCTGAGCATTGTTCCCAGCAAATGCACAGGTTCCTGTTTCTCACCCTACAAGATGTAGCTTGTGGGTGTCCATTACTAAGTCCCACAATTTTTGATGCTATCTTCAGTCTGGCAAAGAGCAATGCTCTTATGACCACAGTAAAAAGGACACTGATGCACAGAGCAAGCAGAGGACTTACCTGAATTCTGAACCAAGCAGGGAAACATCCCAGGGATAGAGGCAGAGATCCTGATGCTCCAGAGGGAGGAGCAGGAAGAGGTATTGAGACCCAAAGAACAGTCAAAGTTTTCTCATTTTTGTTGGAGACTATTGCACATGGGCCAGGCAGTGAACAGTTCTGAGGGCAAGAGAGGAGAAAATTCAGACTTAATCTGGCCTTGGCGCTAGAAGGCATGAATGTGACGGGAGAGGCCAAGCCTTCCCCAGGCTGGTTCAGGGAGGTAGCAATACCTTCAAGGGACAGCAAAGGTGAGCTGTAGCACCCTTCTGCCCATAAAGGCATCCTTCGAGGTGATCTCCCTCTGGAATGTGCTCCAGAAGGAAAAGGCCGTTTCTCTTGCTGTAGTGCCAGGGGGCATTCACAAACTCTGGTGCGGTACAGCTGGCAAAAGTAGGAGTCAGCCAGCAGGATCGCCATTACCAGTGATGATACGCAGGCCATAGAGATCACAGGTTGCCTTGTAGATGTCACTGGGACCTGGCAGTCGAGGAAAAATATCTTTTTATAAACTGGGCTGAATTATGATTGCTGAGGTATAGCCCATACGGGAGCTGCTGCCTGCTTTGCAGAGCAGAATGACTCTAAATGATACATGAGGTTGCAGGACCCCTCCACAGGGCTTGCTAGCTGGGAATGGGCCACCTGGGCAGGGCATGCAGAGCCCCATCTCTCACTCATAGTCAGACCAGAGCTGGGCCTCTCTTTAATAGGCTTCCTGGTGTTGGATGACACTGTGCTGCTGTAGCTGGTTTTTTTATTCAATTAAGCACTCATATATTAAATCTGAAGTGGCTGTTTGGACTAGACATGTTTTCTGTGAAAAATTTCACGTGGACTGAAAAAGCAATGGGTTTTACAGGGAAGACACATGGACTTGTTCCAGTGCAATTCCAGATGAGAAGCCATGGGAAGCAATTCCAGGAAGCCAGTGAGCTGCTCTGTGAGGGAAGCATGGCTCCCTGTGGAGTTGTCTCCTGGATGAAACTCTTTGAGGTCTGATTTAGAGTTGGACTCACACTGAGGCCAACAAGACTACTGATAAAGTCTATCCTCTGACTCTTCAGTTTCATGACATTTATAAGTATACAGTTCCAGATTCATGTGGAATTAACTGATGGCATAAAATGTTATTGAAGCAGGACCTAGAGTCAGATAGGCAGAAAGGTTGTCTACGTTTTGTTTGCTTTGTTTCAACTTTCTTTAGCTAAACCTGTGGCTTATTTGAAAGGACTAGAGGCGGCAGCAGTCCCATGGACCTGGATGAGATCCACTGGGAAACACAACTGTGGAGCAGTGGAGAGAAATAAGAGGGAAGTTCAGGAAGAGGAGACATGAGGTGCAGAAGACCTGTTGCTCATCTCAACCAACAAGTCCCACTTTAACTCCGCTAACACAGAAAACAGTAATAGCAGTAGCTCATCATCTGAAGACTGTGACATGAAATTTATCTTTTTTCCTTGCTTTCACAGCAATTTTGCACTATGTTTGATAGCTGATGTGCGTATCCAAATTCATGCAGCCCTACCATCCCTCTCTCTCTGCCTACTCACACTCACCCACACTCCTTCCGCATGTGACTCAGGATGAAAAGGGATTTAGAAAGATGTAGGGAACGTTTACAAGCCACCCACCATTTCACCCTCAGCCTGGATGGCCACATTAGCACCTCCAGTTTGCATATGGAGGTCAGACTGGACAGCATTTGGGATGAATCCCTGGGACAGGCATTTCTTCTGTACCCAGCACAGACAGGCACAGAGCAAAGCTGCACAAGGTCTGCCTCAGTGATTACTGTTGGCTGGACATTGCAAGGCTGGATTTGCTTTAAGACAAGGCAAGTTTCCTGACTTCTTGCTTGATGCCTTGTCCATACACTGCATTGCAATATCTGTGCAAGAGTGGTCACTGCAGCAGACCCAGGAGACCTCCTGAATATGGTCCCACAATGAGGAGGTACCTGGGTCACACCAGGCAATGTAGAAGGGTGGAAGACATACAGCTCTGCTACATTTGCACGAGAGCCATAGCCTGTCCCATTCAGGAGCACCAGTAAAATCATGATTGTGTAAATGTCTGTGGCTTTTTTTGGGCTGGCTGAGCGAGGAGTGAAGACTTGAGTCTGTGAACTCTCCAGCAAAATACCTGCAGCATGGGGGCACTGGTGCAGGTTCCACCAGCACAAAACAAGCAGCAAAAATTCCCCCAGCAGCAGCTGTCAGGGACTGATGGGGTACAAGCTAACCAGATTTGGGTGACAAATTAAAACCAGTCTTCCCCTCTAACGCAGCTGCTGAGCAGCCATTTAGGGGAGCGCGTCACCACTAACATCATCCTGTTTCCATGGAGACCAGATTAACAGAGTAGCAGAGAGAAACTTCACTCCTAATCTCTCCCAGAGAAAAGAGCTTGCTGATACAAGAGACTTTTAAGCATCTTTAATACAAACTCAGGGTTCTCCTTTCCATGTTCTTTCTAATCTCACTAGAGGTTACTAGCCCTTTTTAACCCTGAGCCCAGCACAATAGCATCAAGCAGTGCAGTTACCCACAGCCTCTGCAGTCACTTGCTAAAATAGTATCTGCCCTCTCTCTCTCTACAAAAGTTTGGCTTTCCTAAAAGTAAAACTTAAATACCCCAGCCTATCACGTGCAAGTGGCCTGCAAAATGGTGTCTGCATTGGCACACTCAACCTACTTTTTTGTGATGGAACTAGGCACTGCGGACAGAGGAGGAGGCACTAACTCCAACAACAAAAAGATCCAGCTCTTGCCTTCTGTATTGCATGAGACACCTTTTATTGACTTTCTTCTGCTGAGCTTTTGACTTTCCTGTGTAGCATCCCGGGTAAGAGCACCAGATAGTTTGCCCAGTGGAACAGTACACTGCAGTTGCACAGTTTTACCTAAGGACTTGCTGATAATGACTTCCACAAAACTACGTTTGACCACTATCGCTGCAAAGAAGTTCCCTGCTATACCTATAGTCTCACTTGCACTTTGAGTGTGTTGATTTTCTGTCCATTCCTTGAAGGTGAAGAGAGTAGTGCAGCCTGGTGGAAATAGCCACACAGCAGCTGGCAACCCACCTACACCCTGCCTGGACCTCCACGCTTTGTCTTGTCTGTGGGAGGCTTTGTGTGCCTCAGGCCAAGGCAAGGCCTGAGGGACCGGAGCCCAAAGCAGTCTCTAGCCTAGTGGTAAGAAGTCTAAACCCCTGATGAGAGGTCAATGTTGGAATAGCAAGGGCTCCTGGATTTGGGCTGTGGATCTCAGCCTACACAGGCCAGGAAATCCTCCTTCCTAAGCCCTAACCTTTGCCAGGGGAACCTCCAGACACCAAATTTAATCCAAGTTTGGAAGATAGGAACACAGTTACCATGTTCTCTACTTCTAGCAGCCCTGCAAATTTAAATACAGCAGAATGATGTCTGCTTCCCCTCCAGATCTTTTTGGCTCAGTCTGTCCTTTTCCTGATGGACAATTCATATCTCCAAATACTTCAATGCTTCTCCTCACCCTCCCTGCCCATCCAAGGCAGGCACCCACATTTTCAAACCATCAGGCAGGGTCTTTGCCACACAGCTTTTGTTGTTTTTTTTCCAATGGGATTCATGCTGATTAAGCCTCATCTACTTCTCTAAAATTCCAGGCAGGTGGGACACTGCACACAGCCCTTAGTGCTTTCCATCGAGGGGTACACTGAGCACTGCAGATGTGGCTCATACACTGCTTCAGCTGTGCTGAGTCAGAGCCATGTGGAACAGCTGTGGCTGCTGAGCTGAACAAGACATCAAAGCCTCTGCGGCCTTCCTGTTGCTTCCAGAAGTTAAAAGGAATTTGACTACTTGCTTTTTCTTGCCTTTACCCCAGTACCTTGTCAGGAGGTTCCTGACAAAGTTTGACAGTACAGAAAGATAAAGAAGGAGGGACTGTGACAGGGCAAGTTCAGTTCAATCTCAATTTCATTCCTGCCCCTCTTGCCAGCGGGGTTGATGATGTTCTGCACATCTGGAGGCATAGTTACAGGTTTGCACAGCCTTGTCCCAGAGGGTTGCAGCTTGTAAGTCAGCTGTACTACAAGGTCTCACCTGAGTCAGCCCTCTGGCCCTCCCCTGGGATCCTGAATGTGCTGAGGTTTCTCATGGCAGTCAATACATGCATGCAAGCCTGAAGCTTCCCAAAAGCACAGCTCTGACACAGGCACAACATGTCTCTGGAAAGGCCCGGGCCTCAGCATATCTGTGTCCTACAGCTGTGGGCAATGAAGGCTTGGTTTCCTCTCCAGGCTCTGAAAGCACATCTCTGAAGCACCAGACTACTTCTGATCAGCATCTCTGATTTCAAATGGGAACTATGCTGTGGGATAGAGCTGGCATGTGGGATAAGAGGGAGCAAAAATAAACACAGGATATTTTGGGGCAGGGTTTACTACCTCTGCTTCCATGATCCTCCCCAGTCTCACCCTTCTAACTGGTCTTTCTGAAAATGCAATGCCCAGAACAGAAGAAAAAAATGCAGAATATTACTATTATTATTATTTGTGTGCAAACAGGTTGTACTGTCACCACAAAGGCCATGTCTAGAGGCCCAGAGACCATAATCAAGGACTTCCAGGAAGGATGATCTGCAGCCTAATAGTGTCTGCTGGGGCCAGCACCACCCTGGATCTGCCCCTCAATCTGTCAGCCTGGGGCTGTCAGGGGAGCATGGGTGAGAGGAGGGGGTAGGGAAGCAGATGGCCTGAGCACACCACATAGGTAGAGGAGGTGGCAACAGCCTTCCTACCTGCAGCTTTCGGACACCTCGGTCATCCTTGCAGAGCAGAAACAGCACAGGCAGGACAGCAGATGGTTCAAGGTGCTGGCAGTGGCAGGGCACCTCAGGAGTTTCCTCCCGTGTGCGGGCTGGATGCTGGGGGACAGCGAGCGGGGACCAGCTTTGCTGACTCGGCCTCGGCTGTCGGGGCCTATGTGTCTTCAGCGGGGTCTGTCACGCTCTGCCGCTGTGGCTTGTTTTTGCTGGCGGGCAAGAGCTCAGCAATGGACAGGCGACCAGAGGGAGGAAAGTGGGAAGAAGAGGGGGCAGATGAGATAAATAGGTAGTGTGAGGATAATAAAGGAGGACAGCTGGCCTAGAAAACTCAAAAGATAAATCGGCAAGAAAAAAACTGAAGCTAATCCCAAAGTGCGAGGTTCCTGCTGAGCCCACAGGAGAGAGGCACCGCGTAGCACCAGTTCCTGCTGCGACTCCTTGCTACCGAGCATACCAGTGGCCAGCACCTGGCCACAGTTGGGAGCTGCCAGAGCCCTTCACATCAGCATGGTTTATAGCCAAGGAAAAGCAGGTGGCTGCACGGCTTTTCCCACAAGCAGGGAACCTGCTCTGCAGGACAGGGGCGGCTGTTCAATCTGCAATGCACCATGCTTGCAGGGCAGACTTACCGACCCGGGCCTCTGCATGTCTGTGAGATGCAAACAGGGCTGAAGCGGACCAGCAAGGACTTGTCTTGACCTCCATACTCCAGTCCTTTCCTCACATTGTCATTATCCGAGACCCTCAACCCCACCAAAGGAGCGGGGCAAGAGTCTTAGTACTGCCTTAGTGCAGTACTAAACCCCACAGAGCGAGCCAGAGATGAAGGCTTGCCACTCTCTCAGCGGGCCAGCGGGTCTACATGAAGCACTGGAACAATACACCAGTGGTCACTGAAGCAGTTGAGGCTAAAGGATTTTTTATCATTCAGGTCCTCTGATGCACCACAGCGTAAGAGGCAGGAACAATGTAAGCTTCTTCAGTAGCAAAGAAACAATGTAGTGCACCCTACTGACCTGAGCCGGATCTCGTAGGAGGTCTGTGGCCTGGGCAGAGAGATGAACCTGTGTCTCTCAGTTCAGCATTTTTACTGTGCAAATGAGGCCAGCACATAGACACACAGCACTGGTGTTTTCACAGATGGCATCAGCAACAATAAGTCATTTTCCAAGGTCACAAACAAAGATGGAGATAAAGTTAGAGCAGGAAGAAACATGGGACCGGGGAGCAGCCTGTGCTTTCCAGGTTGACAAAAAAGCTAGGAGGTGGAACTAACAAAGAAAACAGAGCATAGCTTTAATTCCCTTCCAGGCACCTTGTCCACAAGCCTCTCTCCCAGCAGAGGAAAGGCAGCTCACACTTAATCATCCCCACAGATATTCACACCCCTCCCTTCAGTGCCTGGAGCCTGACTTGAAGAAGTGAAAACAGCCGCTACAAAGTCAAAGCTAAGTGGCAGCTTCCCATTTAACCAGCTCTAATTGCCAGCTGAGCAGACGGTTAATCTCTGAGAACGTGCTGTGATACGGGTTTGCTGAGTCCCTGTAATTGCTTAAGAGCAGCCATCGAGGATGACGGGAATCAGCCAATTATTCTCCCTAGCTTCTTTTTCTTCCCCCCTCCCCGCCCCCCCCCCCCCCCTCAGTTTTGTGAATTAGCAAAGAGCTTTTTTTGCCCAAAAGCAGCAGGCGCAGGATTTCTCAGCAGTTCAGTAGGAATGAAGAGATTATATCTGGGCTGGCTAATCCTGTGTGGGCAGGTAGAAGAAAATGGGGGGGCAGCAGTGGGCATCCCACTGTTGGCTGGGCCCACTGTGGAGAGGGGGAGGTCACTGTAAAACCCTTCGGTATTATTGCTCTGGAAGTGAAGGGGAGGGAAGGTTGCAGTCACAGGTGATGCCTTGAACAGAATTCATCCCAGCAAGCCAGCACTGGCCCTGAGTACAAATCACATCCAATTTCCAGCTCCTTAATGGCTCTATTGAGTAATAAATCAGCTCTACATCCAAGCTGGCTGAAACACTCACACTTGCACAGTTGTCTTATTCAGTGCTGAGAAGCTGAAGCCTTCTTGCCAAGGCCAGCAGGCTGGGGAGAGTGAACCATCCAAATCCCTTCAGAGCTCAGCAGTAAAAAACAAAAAAAATGCCCAAAACCATAAGGCAGAAAGCAAGTCCCTGAACTGCAGATCACCTGCATATCTCCTTTTGTTCAGCTATTTTCTCCACTCTGGAAGAGATGATGCAGTGGGCCAAATACTCAGCTAGTATGATTATCTCCCTGCAAACAGCCAGGCCTCTTTCTAATCTAATGCTGATCTAAATGTAGAGGTAACAGGGCTTATCTCCCTTGGTTATCTTTGCAGCTATTTAAAGTCTGGTTTCATCCCTAGACACTTCATGACCATCTCTTAGATGCCGCTTTCAAGTCCCAGCATAGCAGCACTTCTTTGAACTGACCATACAGGCAGAAGTCTTCAAAGCCACCAAAAGGATTGAGGGACTCAAAGTCTATTCATTTTAATGGTATCAGGTTTTTTTCTTCTGTAAAGATCTCCTAGAAGTTTGGATACAGCCACATTGTAGATGCAGCAGTACTAAAGCACCGCTGACCACTTGCAGCAGGCCCAGTCTGCCTGGGCCACCTCTGGGTAGGGATGGGAAACCCAGATGGATTTGGGCTCTTTTTTGTGCTCTGCACTGCCAGCACATATCCTAACCCAGCTGCAAGCCACAGCAACCACAGCATCTCTACCTCCATCACCTTACATCTGTAAAAGGTTCTCTATCTCACAGCCCATCCCTCCTATTTTTATTCCAGCCCTTGAAGACACCAGGTAGAATCAGTGTTATGCCAGCTCCTGCACTGGTTTTGTGTTGGAAACCTCTTAGTGTCCCCTCTCAGCTGGGATGGGACTGGGGAGCTAACACTGACCCCAGAACACAAATCCACCCCATCCCACTCACAGCAAGCTGGAAAGTTCCCTGTGAGCTGAACCAACAGAGGATGCAGGATCTCAGCAAGGGAAAAAACAGAGCAGAACAGTAGAAAAGATGACTTAAAATCCCACAGTGCACCTTCAACTCAATGAATGCGAACCACAGTGTTGCAGGAGAAGAGTCAGAGATCAATCAGAGAGATCTGAGCTAGCAGTTAGTTTATTGAGTTCTAATCAGTAAATTTAAGTAGGTAAAATATTTAATAAGTACAGAAAGATTGGCAGTCGATACTTTACTATTTACTACACTTAAAGATAGTATGGAACACAAAGATTATCTCTTAAGCTTTACTATACATACCTTAAATGTTACATGCATGCAAAAAAATGTCACTTGGCAACCCATCGATGCCTGGTGTCAGGTAAGGGATCTCTCAGCCTCGAGAGGTGTCCCTACTCAAGGGGAGATCACCGCCAAACAGCCAGCTGCTATGGAGGGAGAGCTCAACGGACCCTGATGGCTGCAGATATTTATAGCATAAAGTGGTGGTTGATTTGTAGTCAGGTTTTCTGCCATGTTAATGCAGTTTCAGCTGCTTATCAGCCCAGTCTCCAGCCAAACCACTGGGGGGGGTGGGGGTGGTGCTGAGTTTTCACTGCTAGCCTCACCCAACAGGATTCACTTTGTTAGGCCTACTTGCTGAGCATCTGCCTGGACCAAAGTTCAGTTAGTTCAAACAGGAGGACTGCATCTGTCACAATCTCCACCCCATGACTACAGTCAATCCACTTCACAGAGTGGTAGTACGGTCACCTCTGGCCTCTGTGCCATAAATACAGGGCAGGAAAGACATCACCTTTTCAATAGTCTGGTAAATTAGTTAATATATCAGATTTGCTGATTCTTTAATATCAACATGTTCACTCATAGCTATTTTATGTTGAGATAAGCACCGTAATTTGACATATAAAAAAAGGGTTAACAATAAACACAAAGTACAAAGATTAACAAGACTACAATTGGGTGTAACATCAAATTCAAAGCTCCAGTTGCTGTTGGTGACCATCCAAGCAGAATTTCTCACCAGGGATGTTCTCCATCTTTCTTCACTCTGTCTGGGATGCAGTGTATATCATCCTCGCCATGACAGACTGTAATTAGAGTTCTTTGTCCATTGCTTTGAACTCGTTTTAGCAATTGACTCAGGTCATCATGTTGCAACAGTTTTCTTACCAATGCAAGATTCATTCCAATGGGGGTAGGCAATAAATGTTGATACAGTGTGTAGTTAGATTGTTGCAATTGGTGGTTGTGACAGGAGCTGAATAGTTAAAGTTGCATCCCATAATTTTAGTAAAATTACAAATACAGATATTTGAGTGTTTATATCTGCAGTGGTGTTGTCTATAAATATAGAATCACAAAGGGTTCTCATGCAAACACATCCTTTTCCAACCTATACAAGTACAGTTTCAGGGGTTTCATCAGGATGTATTTCAAGATGACAAACTTTTTGTTCAGTGTCAAGATAAACGTCTTGGGCCTTAATGGTATTACTTTCACAAATAAGTCCTTGTTGTTTCTGTACAATGCACACATCAACATCAACAGTTTGCCATTTGTTCCCATTTGTTGTGCCCATACTCTATGTTCTAACGGATAGAGTACAGTTCTGTGGTGATTTAACCCCTCATCACCTTCCCTTATTATTGCTACTATAGTGGATTGCACCCGTAACTGAATTTGGATAAAGCTAAGAGCTAGAGAAACATTATCCTGGCTGATGCCAAGTGCATCTACAATTAGTTGGTGGTCCTTTTCATTAATTCTTTTGCATTTAGGCAATATATCAACTAAGAGCCATTGACTGATTCCTAGTGCCAGCAAAGAAGATCGTAATGGGTGTTCTAGTTTATACAAATCACTTGTTGCCGAGCTTAATTTGTTTGCCAAAACTTCAGCATCTATACTCTTTAATACTCCTAATCCTGTTCCCAGGATGCCAGTCACATCTCTCCTTACTCATTTTGGAGTGGTGAGGGTTAACCCGTGCAACCATGCTAACCATCCTGAATAGGATGTATTTAGGAATGGTGAGCAGGTAGGTTAAATTGCAGAGATATTAACCTGCATTGAAAGTTCCACTCACTTGAGGGACCATGATGGATTAAATAGCACTTGTTGCTGGCCTGTATATTTAATAGCATAGGGGCCAGTTTCAGAAATCTGTGGGGATAAAGTTTCAATAGTCTTATTGGGGGTCTTGGATGTAGTAGGATGCTTTGTGGGCATTAAGGTAGGTTTTGCTGTGCTAATATAAATTATCTCAGTTTCATTTGTGGATAAATTATATCTCCACATTCATACTACTTCTCTTTCCATATGTTCTTCTAACATAACAGTCATTGAACAGCTACTAGCCTTGTTACATCTATGCTACTTTTCAAAGGAACTATATTGAAAACTAAGTAAGTAAATTTCCTCTTCATTGTTCGGGGGTTGTGTTTCACGTGTTATGCTTATGCTTATATTTCCCTCTGCTACATTCATGTTAACAGGTGGGATTCCTAAATTTGTACAATTATAGCTTGCTTTCTTAGTGATTGTCATTGTAATGCACTCAGGCTTAAGTGCGATTACAATCTTACCATATTGATTTGTACAAACAAAAGAAGTGAGGGTCTTCACCCCGTGCATCAGGCTTGTTGACGTATAAACTAGATCTGGTTCACATTGGAGATGACTACTCCTGCAAGTATTCTTCTGTGGTTGGCCTAGCCTTCAGGAATTGTGTTTTGATATTTTCCCCAGTACTGTTCCTGGAAAGTGAAATAACACAAGTCTCAGCAAGGAGACTCTGGTATAGTTACCCCTTCTAGTGAGTGGCTAGGGTGCATGCATCTAGCATTAATATGATGTTTAACTCCACTGTTGTCTTTTGATCTCTTTTTGTAACAAGATAGAGTTTTAAAACAGTGGGGACTCACCATATTAGTGGCTTCATGGCCTGGGGGGTCTATGGGAGCTGAGACAGGGTAGTTGCCATGTTCACCCCTATCATTCACAGCTTGAACACAGGCTGCCTTTGTAACAGCAGTAGAAAGTTCACTTAATGAATGTGTAGGGATAACAGTGGGTTCTCGTCATTCCTTAGGGTCTATGCCCACTGCCCAGTAAGCTATTCCACATGTAATAGAATGCGGTTCATTGTTAGAGTCTGGTCCCCCTGTTAAAAATACCCTTCATCCCCAAAAGCTGTCTGCTTCATCTTGGTTTAACATAGTACGATCTCCTCCAGTTAACGGGACATGCCACAAATATTCGGTTTCATTCTTGTCAGGCTTCCGCCCATATTTTTCTTGCAAATTAGCCAGTTGAAGGAGGTCCCACAGAATGTTTTGTGTGGTATTTCTTTGGTTACCCCCTTGGTGCCCTATGGACACTTCAGTTTTAATAATAGGGGCCACCTTAAACTCCAATTCATCTAACTCACTCTCTTCACTACTCTCATGGCTGAATTCCTGGTCAGGGTCCCCCCATATATCTCTGTCCCAATTTTCCAGGGACACAATTAACTTACAGATCTTTATAGGGTCTGGGGGATTGGGGGCCCAAGTTATTATGAGTTCTAGTTTGTCCTCTACTCTTTTTTGCTTTTCCTTTTCCTTCCCCAGTTGTTTCTGCAATTGTTCTATTCACAGAGATAACAGCATTTCTTGTCGCTTTCTTTGTTCAACCTCTTCTTGTAACATTCTCATTTCCTTCTCTTTGTATTTCTTATAATGACATGCAGCTTCCAAACACGTTCCCAACATCTTGCGTATTATTCCCTTTTCTTTACCATTTTTCAGTTTCCCTCTCACAAGGTTTAACTGTTCCTCTATCTTATTCAAAAGATCCAAATTTTCACAGGCCCAATCCTCAAAAAATCTTGGAGAAGGGCTAATTCTGTGCCTCCATAAATAGTCAGAAATTGAATCCGCCATCCTGCTGACTATGCCAATTTTGTTGCAGAAGAAGAGTCAGAGATCACCTGCATCTGAGCTAGCAGTTAGTTTATTGAGTTCTAATCAGTAAATTTAAGTAGGTAAAATATTTAATAAGTACAGAAAGATTGGCAGTCGATACTTTACTATTTACTACACTTAAAGATAGTATGGAACACAAAGATTATCTCTTAAGCTTTACTATACATACCTTAAATGTTACATGCATGCAAAAAAATGTCACTTGGCAACCCATCGATGCCTGGTGTCAGGTAAGGGATCTCTCAGCCTCGAGAGGTGTCCCTACTCAAGGGGAGATCACCGCCAAACAGCCAGCTGCTATGGAGGGAGAGCTCAACGGACCCTGATGGCTGCAGATATTTATAGCATAAAGTGGTGGTTGATTTGTAGTCAGGTTTTCTGCCATGTTAATGCAGTTTCAGCTGCTTATCAGCCCAGTCTCCAGCCAAACCACTGGGGGGGGTGGGGGTGGTGCTGAGTTTTCACTGCTAGCCTCACCCAACAGGATTAACTTTGTTAGGCCTACTTGCTGAGCATCTGCCTGGACCAAAGTTCAGTTAGTTCAAACAGGAGGACTGCATCTGTCACACCACAGTCCTAAAGCCATTATCACAGCAAATCAAGGAAGACTCATTCAACAGCATGCCTGATCTCTAGCAGCATCAAAACATGCCCTATGGACACTGCCAGACCTTCTAGGCAGCAATCGGGGGAGATCCACTCTGCCAGGGCTGGGCTCTGCTCTTACCCATCAGCCACCCCCCCACAGCAGGGGCTCTGGGGAGTGCAGCTGCCCTGGGGATGGATCTGTGAGTGACCAGGGCTCACGGGCAGCCACAAGCACATCTCCATCCTGCCTTTCATCTGTATGCAGCAGAGACAGCATCAAATGATGGACTGTGAACAAAACACCAAGTGATAGCCTTCCTACAGCAGGATTTTGTGCTTATCCTACAAGGCCTCTGTTTGCACTGGGAAAGCAACAGTCCTGGTTCTCCCCAGAAGCTCTCTGGGGACAGGACAGAAAACAGGGGAACAGGAGACCAAAGGTGTGGAGGGCTCCCATCCCAAGTAAAGGGCTGTCTTTACCCAGAGCACACCCCTAATCTCTAATCTCTGCACCCCCTCCTTGGCAGCCCTTTCCTCCCCCTGCATGCCCCTGGCACCCACAACACTCTGGGGTTGCTCACTTCAACACCACAGACATGCTGATACAGGAGCTAAAATCAGTGCTAACCCAGCAACTTCACCACCTAAAAAGCCCCAGGGACAACTTCCTTGCTACAGCCAGCCAAAATTCACTTGCAGGGGGAGAGGGCAGAACAAGAAAATAATGGCAGCCTGTCTATGCAACCCATTTGTCCAAAAGCTGGATTGTTTGTTCCGGCTGAGCTATGCCTTGAAATAAAATTACCCCCGCTCTTTTCCTGCCTCCTACCCAGGGAAGTGGCAGGATGAAGTTCAAAGAGACCAGGGCAGCCTCAGACTTGTGCTACCCTCTTGCAGCACCAGCAAGCCAAGGGGACCCCAGCAACATGGCAAGAGGGTGCCCAGGGAGAGATCAGTATGCACACTGCTCCAGCAGCCGACTCCCCAGCTTAGGAAGAGTCTGGATGAACTGGCCAGGGTGTGTGCTTGCCCTCCCTCCCCTCCAAAGTCACACACGCTGGGGAGCAGGGCCTGCGCCTTTCTCCATCCACAGCACTTATTCACACTTATTCTCATGCTGATACAGGGGCTAAGCACCTTGCAGGTGAAGGTCCCAGCCCTGTGGGTTGCTCTGTGGTCTGTGCAATAGCCCCAAGAAATCTTCCACCTGACAGCTCCCTTCAGGTCCAGAGGAACCAAGTCCTACACCAAGGGGTTGCTCAGGCTGATGCAGGAGCAGAGTGTTCTGCCTAGGATGAAAAGATCACAGCACTTTGATTTTGTACAAACACGCAGCTGAGCCCGGCAGCAGTGGCCAAGACCTCCTCCTCGCCTGGCCTCCCACAGCCCTGTCCTCATGCTGTC
Source organism: Haliaeetus albicilla (assembly GCF_947461875.1). Lineage (NCBI taxonomy): Eukaryota > Metazoa > Chordata > Aves > Accipitriformes > Accipitridae > Haliaeetus > Haliaeetus albicilla. The sequence continues at coordinate 12,608,376 of NC_091505.1, forward strand.
CTGCTGCTGCCCTTCACCCCAGAGGCAGCTGCATTTCAGCACTCTTGCTCCTGGGCAAGGAGGAGAGCTGCGCTGAAGCCACAGTGATAATCCCGAGAGCCGTCCCTACTGTCCTGCTGCCTCGTCTTGCCATGCAGTTGTCTAGTGTTCTTCCTTATGGATATTACACTTGGCTGACCCTAGGAAGATCCACTAAGCCCTTTCACAGCTGCTCCTCGTGCAGAAGCCTTTGCATGGGGCAGCGTTAAGGCAGGAGACCATATGCTGCAGCACAGGGGACAATGAGGCACTCACTGCGATTAGCATCGCTGTGATGAACCATTGTCATGACTGATGGCACGAGTACTCTGGGGGAGTTGGCGGCCAGGTGGGGGACAGATTTTCACAGCAGATAAGCCCTAATGAACAGCAAAATAACAAAATAATTTCCCATTATGCAGGAGATTTACAGAGTTACAACAGACATGTCTGGCCTTGCAAGGAAGGAAACGCTTCGTCACAAGCAAGGCCACAGAGCAATACCTGGAACAGAATAGCCGGGGGTGCTGAGAAAGTGCATCTTCTTGCTGGGCTTGGGAGTGGGGGAATGAGCAAACACTTATGTGGAGGAGGACGAGGAATAAAAGCACAGGGGGCAGCCACAGAGCAGAACAGGCTCAATGAGGAGAGGGCTGGGGTCTGCAGGTCTGCCCAGGCGCTGCAGCTGTTCCTGTTGTGGAGAGAGCAAGAAAACTGTGCAGCTAAAATGCATCCACTGCAGCACCCAGACCCCCTTGCAGAGGTGAAATGGAGGCATGGAGAAATACAAAGCCAAGGAGTCATTTCTCCAGGGCCGGGCACCCCTGTAGTAGGGAGAAAGAAAATTCAAAACTCAATATTGGCCCTTGTGCCTCACAAGTCAGTTCCTGCAAGGAATCTCTGTTGTCTAATATTGGCTTGAGCACACGCTACAAGCCTTCCTCAGTGCGGTGGGGGAAGCTTCGCCATGGGAACTGCTGCCGAGCCACCTTATATTAGAAGTTACTACGGCTCTGCCAGGAAGCCTGCCCCGGGCTTTCTATTTTTAGCTGCAGGCAGACCTATTCATATCAGTCACTGCTGAAACTCAGGTCCTTACGCACAGATTTGGTGCAGTAATTCAGGGGCATGAAGTCAGGTTCTCAGGTTTGAACACAGCTCACTAAGATAAATAATAAACCTATGAGCTGAGTGCTCACAAGCCTAGGGGAGATGCATTGGGCCAGGGGTGGGGAGCAGGAGTGTGCTTCACTGAAGGCACTCTCATCACACACATTTATTCCACGGGATCACACCATTATTTAAGTGCAGAGCAAGGCACAGGCCTGAATGTGATTTACCAGCTCAGGGCCATAAACTGCAAGGGAAACAGGAGAAATGAGATGAGAGAGAGGAAGGGTCCTGGGGGAAGCGTAAACAGCTTCACAAGACTCCAAACTGGTAGTTGTTTTCCTGCTTGTTAATTATTTCAACTTAAAATGCTTTTAGAAGGGAAGCGCTTCATTTGTGTTTAACACAGGACAAGTAAAAAAGATGTCTCCTTTTACAGCTAGTCACTGTAAACATAAGGAGAGTAAATCTCAGAGGTCTGCAATAACTCAGAGTTATTCGAGTAAACCAATGCAGGGACAAGGTACATACATTTGGTGATGGAGTTCCCAATCAGCCAGACCTTGTTCTAATGGTACTTTATCATGCTTCCTCCTTTCACATGCATGATAGCACTTGCCAAATCTACCCAGGTAACTGATAGTTTGAAAGATAAAAAAGCCCTCAGCAGTGAGACTACACTCCTCCTTCCCAGGAGCACTGACATTGCGCACCATCAACCTCCCCCTGCCAGCTTAGGGGCTGCAGAGCCCCCAGCCACTGAAAACTGGGGCACCCACATCCCCCTGGGGAGAGGCAAAGCACTCCCTGCAAACTGTCCCTCTTCCTCCACCCATAACCTGCCTCTTCTGCACCTCCTCCCTGACCTGTGTGGGAGAGATTTCACCCTCTGAGCCCACAGCTACGTCACCGCGGGGATGGAGTAAATCACTGCAATATCCCAGAGGCTCCCCTCTGTGCCCCAGCAGGACCACTGGATTAAACAGCACGGGACCCTAGACCTGCCAGGGCAGACACCTCAAATCAAGAAGCCCTCAGGTATGAAGCTACAGAGATTCATAACATCCTTAATTCACAGTTAACCTCCTGGAGCTCTCAAGATGTACAAAAAGCCTCTGCAGAGCCAAGAACCCCTAGCTTGGGTGTGGAGCTGGGCTCCATCTTTGGACGAAACAAGAGAAGCCCCATGAAGGTGAAGGGGGCAACACTGACGCTGGACCCCGACATTTACAGTGGTGATTTTTCTGTAGCTGCTTTGCAGCTGCTTACAAAATGTTGGTTACCAGCGTTCCTCTTTCTCTTCCCCAACATCTTTCCAAGTGACAAACCAGAACATGTAAGTACTCCCATGAGCTCCTAACTAAAACTCTGTACTTGGGGGAATTTAATTAAGAAATCTTTTGTCTGATTTGATTCAAATTTTGTAGAAAATACTATCTGGAGCTCTGTAAGCTATTTTGAAGCTGATACAAGCTGTCTTTGTCGTTACACTTTATGGCAGCTAAACTCAACCTTGACAAAGGAAACCTGAGCACATACTCACCCCAGAGAGAGCTCTTCCTCCTGCAGTGGGCTGGGAGGCGGAGAGCCACAGCCAAAAACTGTCAGTCCAGCTGACAGACATTTATATGGTCAATATCTGTGGATTTAATCCCACCAGTTTCCACAGGAAGGAAACACCACATAGAACAGCTAACTGGGATTCATCCTTCCTGGCTGCAGTGCTGAATCGCTCCTGTCTGTAGCGAGCAAGAAGCCTGAGGCTCTTCTGCTACAGGGTGCTGCAGTCAGAGACGTGGCAGCAGGGTCTCCCACGCTTGCACAGCTAACCTGGTCCCCAGCCACTGCCCTTGGCCACTCAGCATGGGACTTGCTGATGGCAGCCCCAGCCCTCCTGACCTGAGGTGTTAGCAGAGCCAATGGAACAAACAGACAAATGCTGCTTCTCCCATCCACACATTTTCCAGGAGGAACAGTGACAAATTAATGAACAAAAAGAGCCCCAAACAAAACAACAAAGAGTGTGAGCATATTAAGTCCTTTTCCATCCCCAGTTTATGCTTCAGCTGCTACCTTGAGACTGGCATAGAAACTACCTTGAGACTGGCATAGAAACCAACATGCCATTTGCTTCGCACAGCTCCTGGGAGCTCCGTAGCACAGTTTCCTCTTGGGTAACTTAACTTCCGGAGGCCATTAGGCAGGGTAATTTCACCAGTTCCTAAGCAAATGCCTGGAGGGGTCTTTGCAAAGCCAGTTCAGCACAGCTGAAATATGGAGGAAATGTTTGTTTGAATCCTAAAGAGAAATGTAATGACTGCTTTGTAGTAAAGCACATTCAAATCAGCCCCATTGTGGCTGATCAAGGCACAATCTCATCAGCACTCTCCAAGAAGAAATACATCTGATCCAGCAAGTGAGCTTAACACCTTTGTGAAAGAGTTTTCATCAACTGACAACACCCAGTTTGGGAAAAATTAGCTCACAGCATCGTTCAGACACAGACTTTAAAAACAAGTGCATTTCCCCCCCCCCTTGCCTTTTTTTTTCCTTTTCTGGAAAGGTACTTGTAGCTTGATGGGCCCAACTCCACTGAGATGCCATCTGGCTGAACACATCAGCAAAGGTTTGCTCTGCGTATGGCTGTGACCTGTTTATTCATTGACGTGTTGATGAAAATGGTCCTCTGCAGAAGTGCTCTCACGAGGAGCATCCACACCTGTGTGTGGGTGCTGTGTCCCAACCAGGGTAGTCAGGAGTGAAATTAAAATGAGGAGGAGGAGACCTTGGTTGTGGTGGTCAGGAAGCTGGAACAAGCCCCTGAAAAGGCAATAAATAGCAAGGCCCTGGGCCACCCAAGCCCACCAATACAGCACGGAGGGAAAAAAACATAGAGCAACCATTTGGGGAACAAGCACCCAGGGTAAGCATCACTGGTGCCACCAGTCCATCACAAGGAGGAACTAAGTGAGAAGTCCAAAGGAATCACTGTGGGTTCACTGGCAACTTGCAAACCAAAGAGGAGAAATAGGCCCTGGTAGGGTATCTGTACTGATGTCCCTCGAAGGATGGAGGGGGTCCCCACAGACAGAGGAGGCAGGAGGGATGCTCCCCAGCCCATACTGGGTCACAAAGCAGGCTTTAGAAGGGGCAGTAGCTGGTAATTTGTTGGATCTTCCTGTTAACGAGGTGCATATCTGCAGGTCCTCCTCACCAGTCCTTCAGTTGTTTACCTGTGCCTCAGGTGTTCACTGCCTCACCAGTGCAGGTTCAGAGTGCTCCTCACCCTGCCTTAGAAATGGGAAAACAGAAGCAGAGAGAGAAGAAGCAATGGGTGAAAACAGCCAAGTTTATCACGCAGCTGACAAAGCAGAGCACATGCCTGCAGGCTGTTTCCTTCAGCTCATTCCACTTCATACCTGTTCCTCTGCCCAGCCAGGCACCTGCAGAGGCTGCTTTCCTCTTGCCCCATCTCTCATTTCAAACCCTGGGTTTGCCACCTGTGCCAAACAAGACAGTGTAGGGAGGGGAGGGATAGCAGGCAGGTGGCTTGTTAGAAACTCTTCTTGCAACACCCAAACTTGATAATATGCAATGTGCGTTGCATTTTGATAGATGTCTGGAGACCTGATAGAATTAATTAAAAGAGAGGGAGACAGGACAAGTATGTGAAAGGTGCTTGTGAAGAGGAGTGGGCCAGTGTTAGTGCAGTATGTATCAGCAAAGGCTAGAGAGAGCTGTGGGAAGAAAACGGGGGGCTATCAGTCCTCCCATTGCTGTCGTATCTGGGCACAGACTGGTACTTGGCCTTGGCAGCTGTTAAGCGCTTGCCTGTGCTCATCTGTGCATGTGTTCCTGTGTGCAATGGCATATAGATGTTTGGCTATCAAGGGACTATATATTAGCAGGCTTGTTCCCTGAAACATGCTTATGCAGAAGCATATGCCAGTACAGAGCAGGAAACAAACACCCAAGAAATCCAGTTTCCTCTGGCTGTGTGACAAAGCACGGGGCCAACTCCTGCGGGGCTCGTGGTAGGTAAGGGTGCTGCTCCTGGGGCAGAGCGGGTCTGTGCTGTGCAGCTGCCCAGCACCCCTGGCATGGCAAGGAGGAGGGGGACCCAGTGTCCCTGCAGAGGAACCTGTTCAGATGAAGGCATCAGGCCAGGCATCTTGCCAGCTGATGCCTTTTAACAAAGGGCTCCACCAAAGCAAATCTAGTATGTAAGTTTGGGTGAACTCAAAAAATCCAATAACTCAAAAAATCTGATACCCTCCAGAAAGGGGATTCTTTTGCTGTTTGCCCCAGGCTGATTCCAAGCAAGCTCAAACATCTGCCACTGAGCAGTAAGTGAGGAAGGAGGGCTTGACCCCTAGCTTTCATCTCCTCTCCCAGGTACCAGTTGTGCCACAGCCACCTGATGTTTTGGATTCCCCAGCACAGAGGGGCTGCTGTTATCAGGTAGAGAACTGGGGTTCCAGCTCCAAGGACAACACAGCACATGATTTCTCTTTGGTAATGCTGACCTAGCTTCCCTGATGTTTAGGGAGATGGGCTACTTGATCTGCATGGGATTTTTTAATCTTTAGCACCAACAATCCTCTGATACTGCCTGTGGTTTTTTTTTTTACTCTAACCAGATCCCTGAAGTTGTTTCTCATATCAAAAGCTCCCAGTCAATCTGATTTTTAGAAAACATAGCATGTCTGGGGAGAAACCTGCAAAATATAGAACACATTCCCCATTTGCATCCGAGTGTTGAAAAACCCCATCACTCCTCTATGATACATCATACCAGCGCTACACCCGCCATGAAATATTCATGACCATTTATTACGATTTTTTTTTTATTATCCTCGTAAAACTTTCCAGTGATCAGTGTCTCTATTTGCTCAGCCTCCAGCCTGGATGGGTGCTTTTGTCTCTCCTTCAATGCTGGCAGTGTTTGAATTAATCCACATCCCCCATCAGTGTAAGAACAACCCCACTGCCCTCCCTGGCACTAGGAGGGACTGTGCTCCTGGGGCTCAGTCCGTCCTGGCTGCTGCCCTCCCTGTGACATCAACAGAGCACTAACTGGGAATGGGAGGGTGACCATGACACACTCCGCCTGCATTATGTTGCTGGAAAGGAATGAAATTCAAACCAAGATTGACTTTCCGACCCCAGTGTGACAGCACACGGAGTAGAGAAATTAAATGGCATTGCCACTCCTGCATGGGTTGGGAGGGCAGTGGGAAATGCTGCTGGTCTCACTGTCCGTGAATCCTCCATGCAACGTTAAAAAAGAGAAGGGAAAAACTGAGGACAGCTCCTGAAGGTTTTATGGCAACTGCCAAATCAATTTTATTGTAATCTGCTAAATGCTTTTCAAACGGGTACCTCTCCATTTCCTTCTAGGCACCCTGCGGGGTCTGGTATGGGAAGAACAGCCCTGTATCATCTCTGCAACCACCAAACTGCCCTCCTGGCAATGAAGCAGAGGCAAGGATTGAACCCAGAGGGAGGGTGCAAGACAGACAGAGACAGTTTCTGGAACAGACGCAGTTTCTGAAACAGATGCAGTTTCTGATTCAGAGTAGTCCTTTATAGCAGGACACTTTGTAGGAGTCCCATTCTGCAAACCTTTTATTCTTTCTGCAAGAGCTTGTGAGATCCGCCTTTTACATGTGGATGGGAGTAAAAAAAGATCTATGAGGACAGGGAGAGCAAAAGCTCTCCTTTCACAGAGACTGCAAAGCTGAATCTCAGTGGAGTGACCTTGATACAACCTCTTGCTTCAAACACACAGCAAACAGTTCCACGTTGAACAAACTGCTGCAAGAGGATTCAGGCTCCTCGCTTGCCAATGCACTGGCACTGCTTTTCCCCAGAGCACAGTATCTTCCAAAAGCAAACTGCATCAGACTCAGAAAAATAAATAAATCTACTTTTCACATCATTTCATCTTCTGATAACAGTAATGAACTCAGTCCAAGGCATTACTGGGAATTAATGACTGCCTGCCTCCTGACTCACCAGCTCTTCCCAGGCTATCATAAATTCCCAGGAACTGTTGTGAACCACGCATCAACCAGTAAGCTGAAAAGAAAGCAATTGTCCAAAACTCTGGGACAAATGTACAACACGTCAGTCCCACGTAGAAGCCTGGGAATTGAGATGAGCTCCCAGATTAAAGTGCTCACTCTGTCCAGACGGCTCGCAGGGGGCAGGCGGCAGGAGCTGCTTCCTGGGCACCCCGCAGGATCCCACCAGCAGTTCTGCATCACTTTTTCAAAATAAGTCTGGCTGAAAGCAGCACACATCACCCTTGGGGAACTGTTCCTCTGGATAATTAAACTCACATTGCATGCTATACCTTTAACCTTTTTTCTGGCTAACTCTCCAGTCTAACAGTGCTCTTGTCTGAGAGATTAAAGAGCCTCCCAGAAGCTCCCCCTGGATGTAGGTACTTCCAGACCATTACCACATCACCTCTAACCTACTCTTAATAAACTAAAAGAAGGTGCTTCATTACTGAAACCAAGCTTTGCAGCTCACACCTGCTTGGCAGTTAGAAACCAGGGTACATCACACATGTGAGGCCTCTTGGACTTTCTTCCTTTCAGATCACACCACTCTCTGCAGGGAGAAGAAGGGTTAATAAAATTGACAGATCTACATACTTATTTAAATAGCTAGATTCCGTGCTCTCCCAGTTGCAAATGTAAATTTGTATGTAACTAGCTCCAGTAGTTAGGGTTAATGACTAAAGAGCATTTGGAGATTGTGCAATTCTTGAAGTTCTCGATCAGAAAGGACAAATTAGATTTGCTGTTCTTTTAAGAAATACAAATTTCTGTCATCACCTGTGCACTGAACATGTCTAACTGGGCTGCTTGTCTCAAGAAATTTAACTAAATTAACACATGATTTTGTTATCATTTATGAAGTACAGGCCACGTGCAGATTTTCATGAATCAGAGCATTCAACTGGCAGAACAGAGGTATGGCAGATAGTGGAATATGTTTTAATTTCAAGAAAATAAAGCTGCTATATCAAACCAAAAGGCTGAGCAATCCACTCCAGCCCATAGCTGCATTCATTTACTGTTGGGTCTCACTTTTGCTGGAGTCATACATCCAAACTGCTTAGGCTCCAAGGACAATCATTGTACAATACAGCCCAGTGCAGAAGAGAGACTTGTCTCATGATGAATTATCCCCAGGCAGAACCAGCACAATGCCCCAGGGGCTTTGAGAAAACGAGCCCTGACAAATAATCCTGCACTACAAATGTGTCCTTCTTCCCCTCAGCAGGTACCAGCGCTGTCCTTGGACCCCTTCAGGGCAGAGCTGGGCACCCAGGGGTCCAGGACCAGCATTCATCCCACTTTGGGAGCCAGGTCACGGATGCTGCAGAGGTATCCCTGGTTAGCCCAGTAGCTGTAGCTGTGTCCCTCCAGGTCTTTGATTAAGGCAGCTTGGACTTCCCAAGCACTGGGGTGTGAAAGCAGCACCTTATAAAAACGTCCCAGTCCAAATAACACTTCTAAATCAGCTTCTTGGGATGCAGCCGTAACAAGCCACATGGAGAAGCCATGGCAGCAAGGGGAAGGTTTTACTGTCTCTTAATTATGAGGTTTGGCACAACTCTCTGCAACTGACTCTCTGGAAAACAGCAAGGAGGAGCACTCCAGCACTGTGCCACCTCCACCAGCAGCTCCCCACTGCTCCCACACATGGGTGCAGACACTGCAACGACTGCATCCCATTTCTATTTCTCCAAAGACCCACAAACCAACAGTTTCAGCTCTTTCCCTTTAGCAGAACTCTAATATTTTTCTGGTGGTGACCCGTGTACAATTAATTGAAGCTTTCTGACATGCCAGCTGCTCCCAGGTTCCTTGTTGCAACCCTTTGAGAAAGGTCCCACCGGTCAGCAGACCACAGACTAAAAGCTGCTGAAGCAAACAAGTCCCTAGAGAGGGAACCTCATGATTCAGAGCTCTTTAACCTAGCTGAATCCCTGCCTGCAGGATCAAAGGCAGCAACTAGAAGGCTTGATATGTTCAGAAAGACATGGTTAATTGTAAGACCAATTAGCCTCTGCAAGAATTCACCTAGTATGTGACGGATTGTCTGTGCCTGGATGTGTTTAAATCTCAGTGGAGATCCTTTGGAAAGATAAGCTTCTGTTTGTCCAGGGTGGATGGGCTTGATGCAGGAGTATCACATTTTATGCAAGAAGAGATGAACAGAATGGTCTTTTGAGCTGGAAAATCTCTAAAATCTATGAAACTATTAATAGAGAGTGAGACATTTCTAGTGGGTTTGACAGCTAGATGACAAATCTGCGTTAAATTCCACAGGATCCAAAGAAACCACTCAGCCTCATTTTCCGATATCCTCCAAGGGGTTTCCCAGTGGGTGATTTTAGTTTCCATCTTTTAGCTTTAAAACAATTTTCCAAACTGGAAAATTTCTCCAACTCCCCTCCTCTTACCTCCCTCTGCTCCTCCATCCTCTCCTTTGTCTTGGAGAGTATGTGCCAAGCTGTGTGTGGGTGAACCCCTGGGAGAGGCGGCAGCAGACAGCTGTCCCACGCATGTGACGGACAAAGAGCGGTGGGCAGAAGGAGGAGAGACCTGACTTTACATTTCCCCACCCCAGAGCACTCTCAGACCCTGGGCATAACCCCCATTACAGACCCTGGAGAAGCCCCACAGCATGAACAGCCCTGAGTCACTGGGCTGGACACATTCTGCTGCTCCCAGAACAGCTTAGTTTGTCAGTATTTCCCTTTTAATTCTGCTGTGAAGCTTTATCCTCCCAAATACAGCAGGGCACAGCAGCTCTCAGTATCTGTTGTTGGGGACATGCTTCTCATGCTGTCTCACTGCCTGCTATCTCATCCGCCTCGAATAATGCAAGCAGTTGTGAGGCTTATTACGTGATGCAGGTGGTTAAGAATTAATAACTGCTTCCAAGACCAATCATTTCAGCTACGACTGCTTTGAATTTGTTATTTTATGTGTATATTTTGAAAAAGATGGCAGATAATGGAAAATGCAGCATTATTCCCAATCATTCATCATATTCAGTGAACTTCCACCCCCACCAAAATATAAAATCCTCACTTTGGCATGCTGCATCCTCCTTCCTAGCCTTCCTTTGCTGTGCTTGCTTTGTAGGGAAACTCTTCTGGGAAGCCTGACTTACAAGTTTGTACAGCACCAAGGTAACAGGCAAAAAGCATAGCAGGAATGAGAATAACAATACCTTATTTGCTTGCAAGAAGATTGCACTTATGTGAGATCACATCTGCTCCTTAGCAAGATCAGGGAAGAGAAAACCCAACACCATCACTATATGAACAGGTATAACCATAAACATAATAGTGCTAACAATGAGAGTAAACCTCAAGTGTGGCAAGACTGATGAGGCTGTGCAGGGAAGAATGGCATACAAATAAGGGACAAATATGCCCACCACTGACTAGGCAGAGCAGAAACTCTGAGGGACTCTTCAGAAGTTAGTGGATGTGCGACAGGGTCTGTTGCGGGGGTCAGAAATCAAGAGGGAGAGGTCTACTCTGTGGATATTTCTTCAATGGGAAGTGTCAATTGAAAGTGGAAGAAATTAATGAAAACGTGGCAAGGCCTACCAATAATAATAATAAAAAAGAGATTTAGGATGTGAAAAGTAGAAGCAGACAGCCTCTGAATTCTGGTGGGACTTCCTGACAGGTATGACAACAGTCACCTGTACTGTGAAATCTGCTCTCTTATGAGGCTGCCAGTCCTTCAGAAAGCAAAGAGGTTAATGAAATAGAAGTAGAAAATACTTTAATGCTTCCTGTACTTTCTTGTCATTTAAATATGTGCTACAGACTGCATTCCTCCAGAAATCCCAAGTGGAAGATGTAAAATAACAACCACTTGGAGGATTTAACCCAGAAGTCCCCAATTTAATTCATATTTATAATATGAAGTTTGTATAAACCTGTGGAAAGCCTGGGAAAAATACATAAGCAGCAGACACTGCTGGAACTACTGGAGGAGGAGTAATTTGCAGAAGGATCCAAGACTTGTGTCTCTTGAACATCCCTTTTGAAGATGACACTCTTCCTTCTCACAAAGGGGCTTGCCCTTGTGATCATCCTGTGTGCCCAATTCAATGTGCAACACGGTGGGGATGATGGGAACAGGGTCCCTGTGACACAGAGTTGGATTTCAAAAGCATGCTGCCAAGGAAGATGCAGCCTGGCATTTGAGGATCAGTAAGGTCTGGAATGATCTCCAAACAGAGCAGCAGGGTTCAAGTTTCTCAGATGGGTCTCATCACTCCACTCCCTGGGACAGCTCTCAGCACCTGCCATTCTTGGTTCCCAACCATCCCCATGATGCTCCCTACCATCCTCACGATGCTCCCAACCACCCTAGCATTGCTCCAGTGCCTTTGGACAAGATGACCTTTGCTAGTCCTACTTGCAGGTTGTAGCTGATCATGCATAGGTGGCTGTGCCAGATCCCCAAGACACACGTAAAAAGCAAACACCACAGAGCTGCTGTCTACCTGTCTGCTGCAGAGCAGCTCCATCAGCCAGGTCCGAGCCTGCCCCCACCTCTGCCGCAGTCCTTGGAGCTGCCCACCCTGGGAATTCAGCACCACCGAGGTGATTTACAGATGCTTTTATTTCCCCAGAGCTGTGTTTTGCATGAGCCCCAGGTACGGCAGCATTAAATTAGTTTGCAAAGGCAGAGCTGTGCCTGGCAGCATAAGCAGGACCTGAGAGCGGTGTGACAGCGGGAGAAAAGAGCCAGTTAGTGCTTGAGCCTGGACCCTGTGTCCAGATGCCAGAAGCCTCTGCAGCACCCTGCTGACCACTGCAGCTCTGCCTGCCTGGGGACAGCAGTCCCTCTGAGCACTAGGTGTTGCAGGATCAGAATATAAAGATTACAAAAATGTGATAGAAAGGTACCCATACAGCCAGTCCCAGCAACAATGGTGCATATATCTGGATGGAGCTGGAACCCCAGTATCCAGGGTTCATACCTAGAAGGGCTGATCCCTTCACTCACCTTTATGCAAAATTGCTTTCTCTGGTCTCTGCACTGCCAGACAACATGCCTTCTACAGACACTGTCCTCTGCCAGCTGTAGCATCAGATGTTTAATAATGCAGGGAGCATGTCATCCAGCCAGGGAAAGGCTCTATAACAGCTACACTTCTCTCCTTCCCCTTTATGCCACCCTAATGTAGTGCAAGAGATTGAACCCTGTAGGTTTTGCCTCTATTTCTATCTAGGACCAAGGAAAAAGTCCTTAGTGCTCTTTCTTCGGAGAGAACATGCAGCTTCTCAGCAGCTGGAACTACATACATCAAAGCATGGCTAGGGAAGGTGAGTCCTGTCCTAGGGTAGCTTCCCCAGAGACCCCAGACCAAGCCCACCACACTGGTGACCCAGCTAAGGCTGCAGCAGTGAAGGGCTGATGTCTTACTCCAAAGCTCCTGCTGTTTTGTCTCCTCTACCAGTTCAGGGTGTCTGGTTGCCTCCTCAAGACCTCTCCCACCTGCTTTCCATCCTGAGATCTGGTCAGCATGTCTGTGACCAGGGAGTGGGTTTTCACAGTACACAACCACAGAAGTGGCAGCTGCCGGTATGGCCTCTGCACCCACATCTGCCGCAGAGGCTGCTCTTCCATTGCAGAGCAACCATGGGAGGTGGGACTCATGTCCCCTAACATCAGGTGCCTACACACAGATGACTCTAGACAAGCCAGTCACCATGGCTCCCTTTTCACCTAAAGGTGATCCAGGCCATACTGACAGTCAGTGCAGGGGAATAATTTTCCAGATCCACTGTATGTAGATCCTCCTACTTTAGGGGGGGATGTTTCCTGTCCTCATCTCTTGATGGTACCAACCTGATCTCTAGAAGAAGCCACAAGACAGAAGCTGCTGTTACATGGGTCCGTTCAGCCCAGCTGCTCCAGGTCCACAGTAGAGTTTTGGGTTTTTTCTAGGGAGGACACAGAGCAATAAGAAATCAGCACTACAGTACCCAAAAGCACCTTTGCATCCCATCAGTTAGGGAAGTGCACAGATTATGTGCTACCCAAAGGCATTGTGCTGCTTTGCTCTTCCTGGCCCAGCCCTTGCCAGTGTTGCTTCTCCTAAGCACCCCTCCAGCACAATTCCAACCCAGCCAGGACTGCAGGCAACCTTGCAGGGAGCAGCCCCTCAGAGCATGCTGATCCGCAGTGCCAGCAAGAGTCACACTCTGTCCCACCACATTCTGTCCCACCACCCTGCATCAAAGGCTCTGGCTTTTAATTAGCCTCTTTGATGCAGAGCCTGAGCCTGTACACACTCAGTATGATCGCATGGCCAAATTAGTTATGATCAAAGGTCACCTTGCCCCACTGAGGGAAATGACACTCAGAGACATCCCTGTGTTCACACGATCAAATGCTTCAGAGACACCCACCATCTGGATGAACCCCTTTGCTCCATAAGGGAGAGGTGCTACTCCCTGGGGCCAAGTACCAGCAGCTGGAACTGCAGTCCCACATGTGCAGAATCACATCATCATGGCTCAGGATGGGAAGGGCCACGACAGATGCCGAGGGAGGAGGATCTGCTAAGGAAGGGAGTTGTAAGGGCAGGAGGGCAGCCCAGCAATGAGCCTGCTATAGCAAAGATGATGGAAAAGGGGCTGTGCAGCTTGAAAATGGGGGTAGCTTTGGGCACTGCTGAGCTGCAGGTATCACGGGCTCACTGGAAATGTGGGAGTGAGCAGGTGGTCCACAGGGGACATCTGGGCACATAAGTTGAAACACAGCTTCAGTGGCCATTAAAATCACCTCTTGACACTCTCACATGTGTCTTAAGGCATCTCATGGAGCAGCCCAAGGCAAGAGAGAGTTGGGAGGGGACCTCCTGCCATAAGAAGACCCTCTAGCACTGCAGATCACCCCAAGGTTTCCTTGGCTCTCTCCTGGTGCCTTCTCTGTGCAGAGATACTCACCACCCAGAGGGTCGACCTGTCACTCCCCATCTCCTCTCCCTCCCTAACACTGCAGATGGCAAATGATGGAGCTGCCAGGCAGAAGCTTGTCTTGCCTACTAGCAAAGCCAGCAGTGCCGCCCTCTGGAAACCTTGCCTTCCTTCTGCAGGAGATGTGTTTTGTCAGTGCACTGACAACAAGCAGCGTGGTGAGAGTTTCTCTCCCTTATTCTATGGGATCCATTCCTGCCCCAAGGAAGAGCAGAGAGGAGAGATGAACACCAAGACACAGCAGTACAGGAGTGAGGAAACCAAATGCATGCAGAGCTCCTGGGGAGACTATCATGCTCAGACTGCAGCTAAGATACTGGTTTGTCCCTTGTCAACACACTGTCCCCTCTTGCCACTTGCTTTCCTGGCCCTGGCAGCCCCTGTGAGATGCTCACCTTTCCCAGGTCCTGAGAGATACAAACACCCTGGCTCTTCCTTGGAAAAGCTGAGCTAGTCAAACAAATCCTGGCCATGCTTCTGGCTTTGCCCACAAAGAATCTGGCTGATATTCACAGAGCTGCTCTCAGGCAGCAGAGCTTTTTTTTTAATCTCTTTTCTACTTGTATCTTGTTCTCTTGGTTCTTAGCTGGTACTGACCACAGCCAAGAGTCTGCAGAAGGGGCCAGGCTGCAGTTGGTACACACCAACACAGCCTTGCTGATTCAGAGTGACCAAGCATCTGATAGGAATCCTACCACATCAACAACACATACCTGGGGACTACTGGCACTGCAGAAGTGGAAACCACACAGAAGGACCCTACCATCACATTTGACTTTTCATCCCTCTTCGTACAGCTGGAGCCCTGGAGCCGCAGCAACAGGCAGCTATGCCCACCACTCCCAGCCATGTCGAGGGTGAGGTTTGATCAAGCAGAGGGAAAGGCAGATGCTGTACTATCTCCCTCTGTCCTGGCAGGAGCACAGTACCATGTTTCAAAGACAGCAAGAAATTTGGGATCCTTCAGGTCACTCTGGTGAGAGTGGCACTTACCTCCAGCTCAGCTGGTCCCTGCTGCCTCAGTGATGGAGCACTGCAAGGTCTGTAGGGTAATTTCACCTCAACAACCCAAGGTTTAACAAATCTTCCTGTTCAACTTCTCACTCCTTTTTGGAAGGTATATTGCTTTCCCCCAAGTTAACTATCAAGGCACCATCACCAACAGAAAAATAACAGGTTCCTCTAGAGCTCTTAATGAGGTTCCTGGTCTTAGAGAGATTTTCTTTCTCCAGAGAAGGCTAGAGAAAACCTTGGTGAAGACTGTGTCCCTCCATCTATTGCTGTTCCATGTCTATCTGTCTGTTCTCCCTCTTGTCCATTAGCTGTGAGCAGCTTGCAGGGAAAACATTCCTGAAAGCTCACGTGTGTTCAAGACTCGTAGCTGGGAGACATCTGTAAATCAGGCCTTTGCCCAGCAGATCTTCCTAGTCCTTCTTCTCTTGCAAGAGCAGGAGAGGTGATGGAGGTCAGCCCTTTAAAGACAGAGGACAGTAAATCCACATGGCATTCACTCCATTGTCTGAAGATTCATGGCTTTGTTCTCTGAAGGTCAGCTTCGTCTGTTCTAGTCAATTAAGAATAATCTATTGCTTCTCCCTCTGCACCCTTTCTGGCCGTATGCTCCTTGTCAGCAGGAGACCATTGGTCAAATAAAAGTCAGAACTGCTCAGTGTCCCAGAGATATGCAGCAAGAAGAGCAGAAGGAGGCAGATAGCTCTTCATCTCATGATGGCCTCCTAGGGATCCCGCTTCTGTGAAAGGCTGAAGACCGGCAGAAGGGGAAAGTCCCCAGACTGATATAAACGCCTAGGAACAATTTGCAATGTGGAGATAGGAAAGGATCCTTCTGGCTATGCCACGAAACAACCCTGACACCTCAACTTCTGTCACAGCACCATTCCCACAGATCTCACGGGGATCATTCTACCACCCAAGTCACTTTGCTCTCTCCATCACTCTCATATGACCACATCTCCTTCAACCAACCTTGACCGTTGCATCACTGCCTCCCACCCAGAAATACAGCCCACTGCCCCTCCTTCCCTGTCCTGCCTGGAGACCTGGTGCCTCTCTGTTATCTGCTCTGCTCATGGCCCCTGGAGCCTTCCTCAGAGGAAGGACTACTCCTTCCTGCCCCTAGTCTCCCTCTGCATCTGCTTTTTTGAGTATTTCATCATTTGCAGGCAGAGATGGCAGTAGACCACATGCAACTCCCTCCTTTGAATGCTAGAGCTGGAGGAGCTCAGGGCAGGCTGGAAGGAGGCTGCATCTTGGGGACATGTCCTGGTTTTGGCTGGAATAGAGTTAATTTTCTTTCTAGTAGCTACAGTAGTGTTATGGTTTGGATTTCATATGAGAAGAACGTTGAAAACACACTGATGTTTTCAGTTGTTGCTAAGTACTGTTCAGGCTAAGTCAAGGACTTTTCAGCTTCTCATGCCCAGCCAGCAAGAAGGCTGGAGGGCCACAAGAAGCTGGGAGGGGACACAGCCAGGGCAGCTGACCCAAATTGGCCAAAGGGGTATTCCATACCATGTGATGTCATGCCTGGTATATAAACTGGGGAAGTTAGCCTGGGGTGATCGTTGCTGGGGAACTAGCTGGAAAGTGGTGAGCAATTGCATTGTGCATCACTTGTTTTGTATATTCCAATTCTTTTATTATTATTGTCATTTTATTATGGTTATTATAATTATTATTTTCTTCCTTTCTGTTCTGTTAAACTGTTCTTATCTCCACCAACAAGTTCTACCTTTTTTTTTCCCTGATTCTCTCCCCCATCTCACTGGGTGGGGGGGGAAGTGAGCAAGCAGCTGTGTGGGGGTTAAACCATGACAGGACAGCAGGAGGCAAAGAAGGGCTGTTAGGAAGTGGAGACACAGAGGCAGGGAGAGGTCCCAGCAGGTCTGTGAGAGCTCCAGATGCCTGACAGACCCCAGTGCCATACTGAGTATACTAAAACCTAAATTCAGGAACTGACTTTGAAGTCTGAGCTTGAAACCCTTGACCTAACATTATTTTCTCATGGTTGCTCACTTGGTGGCACTTCTAAGCATGGCCAAGCAACTGGTCTCTGTAGTTTGCAGAAGGAGTCAGTGGGCCTTGGGATCCCACATTATTTATGTCACTGAAACCAGTAGCAGAGCCAGGACTACAACCCTGACCTGCCGACCCACAGCTGGGATCAGAGCCTCAGAGTACCCTTCCAGTGGCTTTGGGTTCTGGGATTGCAAAAAGCATCACAAAACAGCATATCCCAAAAATTAAGATCACATTCAATTTATGAGAGTTTTCTTAAAAAAACAGCCCCAGGTGATGTGGGCAGTTTTTCATCAGGGGATGGAAGCAGGCCAGCGTAGGGGCAGTGGTAATGAGGCCTCTGCTGGAGTCACTGGCAGCAGGGGAAGGGATGAAGGAAGGAGAAAGATGGTGACCTCGGCCATACCCCAGGAGCTTGTGCAGCTGGCTTGTCTGTCCTCTCGGGCCCAGTAGGGACCAGGAATTGGGGCACATTCTCCCTCTAAATTTTCTCTACGGGACAAGGAGGTGGAAGAGTTTCTAGCCTCCCTGGTCCTGTCTCTCCTTGTCCACTTTGTTAGCTTATTTTCATTGTCTGCTTTATTTTTGAGCAGCCCTCAAGGCTGTGTTTTGGAGAGAGGGTTTCATCAGGGAAAAGAAAGGTACAAAGATGAGTTAATGAGAACGATTATTCAGTGACAGCTGCTGCTGCTCACCTCCTAACAAGTGTAAGGCACAGCCTTGCAAAAACAAGGCTTTCTCTGATGATTATGTTCAGGGGGATTAACTTAGGAAACATTGCTTAAGACCTGCAGTGATCTTATTGGAAATCTAGTCAATGAGCAGGCAAGTACAGGGGAAAACATACCTTGTTTAAAGTTCATTTGCTGGGAGCAGAGAGAGCCTGGGGATGGATTGGGGCAGATCAGAGATGTGCAGTCCCTGCCCTGCTGTCCCTGGGTTACTCACCATCATCCCGGGGACGCGCAGCCAAAGGTGACAGCCCACCTGGAGCACAGCAAGGCAGAGTCCGTTTGCAGAAGCGCTTTCTCCCCCGACTGCTGCAGTCCACAAATCAAATCCTCTGTCTCATGCCCAAACAACTCAGGCCAGGGCTGGGAAGGACTGGACTGCAAGCTCCTGCGGTGAACACTGGCTCTGTTTCTCACTGCAGATAGACTCCTCTCTACGACTACAGTCAGCTCTGCTAATGATTATTGCTGTGTCCATGCCCAAGAACTGCTCATCGTTGGCGTCTCCACACAGGGATGCGATGCCCAAGCTTGGCACATAATGCCTGCCATTTAATGTCCCCATCAAGCCACAGAGAAACCAAATGGACTGGAAAACTGGCCCAGGATCAGTGCTTTCCTTCCAAACTGGCACCCACCTAACACAGAAGTCCTCTCCATTTTCAGCCTGGCATCCCAACCAGCCCCCTGCTCAGCTGGCGATGGCTGGGGAGAGCAGCAGTGCCAGACATGGTTGCCTTTACTTGTGCTGCTGGTGGTGGGATGGGGCCTCCCTGCTGCCTCCTGGTCTGGCACAGGCTGGGGGAAACACCCACACCCAGGGGCTCTGCCCCGGTGCAGGCGCAAGGCAAGGCTCCCTTTGGAGCCGGCGTCACAGCCCTGCCACTAGCTCAGACAGATGGTGAGCAAGCCCGGCTCTATCTCCTGTGGCTGTTTGGCCACTACAGAGCACTGTTCAGGCCAACCCAAATTTGGCTGGCACTGTCTGTACCCCAAATGCAAATATTTTGGCAGGAGTGGCTGTGAGCTGAGTGGATGAGATTGCATTCCCCATCGAGGCCAGAGAGGGGGGTCTGCCCTGCAACAGTTCCTGGGATTTTCTCACCTGGATGCATTAAATCTGATGCTCAGCAGCTCTTCCATCCACTGGCTCCCATCATCAGTTGCATTTCGGGCATCAGTGTCCCCATACTTTCTGCCAGGGCTGGCCCTGCTCCCAGGGCAGCATCCTAAAGCATTGGCCATGGCTCTCTGCATTTCCCCCACCAGTCCCTCCTTGAAACCATTATCCTTGATTCATGGCTGTATCACCTCATCTCCTCCCCCAGTGACCCCTGAGCTCCGGGGTCCTGCTATGGTCCGTCGCTAGTAGTCAGTGCTTACCAACTCCTGGCTGCCATTCATAAAGCTGTGGGTGTTCTCTGGCTTTTTTCTGCAGTGCTGTCTTTCATTTTGACCCCTTCAGCACCTCCTTCACCCCCTCTTTTAAATCTGGCAGCTCCTTGGATGGAGAAGCACCCACAGGGTCAGCTGTGAGCCCACGGCCAGGCAGCCCTGTGCATACCCATCCCACCACCAGAACTAACCATTAAAACTGGCTGCAAAACGATGACCCAGGTGCTATACGGGTGACAAGCTTTGCTTCACCACAAGTGTATCGGAGGTGAGGGGGTCCCACCACCGCACCTGCTCTCCTCTGTATCCTGAGAGGGAAGCCCCTCCATGCACTCTCCCATCTCGCTACAAGGTCAAGCAGCAGCTGAGACGCATCAGCTCCATGATAAGTGTTGCTTTGCCAAAGCTGGGTCTTGGAGGGGCTGCAGGGGTTTTACTGCCACCTTTAAATCTCAATGTCTAGAAACCAAAATCAGAGTCTTCCCCTACACAAACCTGTCATATGCTTTGCACGCAGCCAGTCCCTGTGGCAGTAAAACTCCCATAACTAGTCCATACTGCTCCCCTTCCTAGACAAAAGAAAGCAGTGGGGTTACCATGCTCTCAAAGGATGAGGAAACTGTTATATATACCCAAAAGAAACCTTTATCAGCCTGTGTTTAGGGCCAGAGGTCTGCGAAAAGCAATGTTCTTAAAAATGAAATAAGAAGCCTTGAAGAATTTTTATTTGCCATCTCTACTCACAGGCAATTAGAGGAGTAGGACATAAGGTCTGGTTTTATGTAGAGGCTTTTTTTTTCTTCCTTTCTTTCTTTCTTTCTTTTTCAGTTTGTTTTAATCATATAGCTCTTGTAGCAGAGAAATGTGTCTTGCATGATAACTAAATACAGGAAGAGCACTCACTCCATAAATAGTCTAATCAATACTACTGGGCAGCCAGAGCCAAAAACGTGTCAAAAATGAGTTGGGAATTGGAAGAAAGTAACAGATGTCATTCAAAACCCCAAGGCGTGAGGAAGGGCCAAATCATGCCCTGCCTGGCTGAACAGTCCCTGGCAGGATGGGAGCTGCAAGAGCGGTGCCTGCGAGAGGGGAATTCATTGGTGTCAGACATTAGATGCAAAGGTGGAGGAGCAATGGGAAGCCATATGAGCAACAACAAGGAAAATTGCCTAGCCAGAGCTCTTGCACCTGCAGAGAGTTTGGCCCTGTCACAGGAGAAATGGGTGGGAAGGACGAGATACCAACTGCACAACAGCCAATGGCACATGGAAGCGGGGGGCAGCAGGGATGGGCAGGAACTGCAGGACAAGGGGAGCAGGGGGAGGTTACCCGCTGCTGGAGATGGAGAGCGGCTACTGTGGGGGTGATGGCAGGAGCCCGCCCAAAAGAGGATAACGGAAGGATTTATGAGCACAGCGATAATGAAAGCCAGTTATCCGTGACCATCTTAAATCTTGTCAGAGGGAGGATGAGAGGGGCCGTCTCCAGTGGACAGGTTGAAAGATTTAACACCGCTGTTCCGCAGCGTAATCGCAAAATAAGCCCCCCCACGCTGGCTGCCGCTCCAGCTTTCAGAGCTGGTTAGGGTTGAATGCCGGCTGCCACAGTCAGAGAGGGCCAGCTCTCAGCCAGCCACAAAGGGAGGAAGGTTAAATAACACAGGAGTCACTGCGGAGAAGCTCAGCATCTCTCCCAAAGACCAAGGAGGGTCATGACACCACCAGGCTGCTGCAGCCCAAATGCAGGATGCACCAAAAGGCTCAGCTCAAAGGCTCAAAAGATTGAGCTACCAAGGGCATCACACTGGTCCCGTCCAGTGGCACACACCAGCAGCCCCGCACATCCTTGCTCCCACAGCCTTGATTAATAACGCTGCACTTCCAGCCCAGCCCCTGCAGTGCCCCTCGTCCCAGCCACAAGAATAAGTACACAGCCCTGCAGCAGCTTCCCAAGGGCTGGAGAGGGCCAGATCCTGAGAAGGTCCTTTCCTCGCCGACACAAGGTGTACAAAACCTCTGTCCCCTCTCCGAGCCACTCATCTGTCTCTGCATCACATGGGTGCTGCTGAGCAGAGCCCATGCCGGGCTGCATGCACACCACTCTGCCTGCACCCCGCACGTGCTCTCCCCTCCATCCTAGCCCTCAGGAGCTTGCACAGCTTGGCAAGCTTGCAGGCCAGGCAGACGTGCCCGGTGGGTAGAGCTTTCATGGCAAGGGCCTGGGGACTGTGAACTCACCAGCAACGGGCAAACCCAGGAGCCTCCCCCTGAGCCTGGGGTCCACATAAGATGGGTTGCTGCTATCTCCTGCTAGCCAGCACCAACAGCAAGGAAGGAAGCCCCAGGCTCCAGCCAGGGACACCGGGGCATGAGGGGACAGGGCAAGAGCAGCCACAGCCACTGTAGCTCCTGCATCCCCAGAGTCCGGCCATGGGAGATGCCTGCCTCCCCCTCTGCAACCAGGCAGCCGCGTTGTGCTTTCCCTGAGAGAGAAAGAAATCAGGTAAGCAATGTCTACAAGCCCATATGGAGGGGCTGGGATGCTGCCCAAGCTTCAGCTCAAAAAAAGTGCACATTTTATGGTATAAATATTTTGGTTTGCCTCCTCCTCTCCAGCCCACAAGCTCCAGCACGGAAACCACAACAGCAGCCCTCATCACAGCCGTTTTGGCAATCGGCTCCCTCTGATCCGCACAGTAACCGATGTTTGCTGTAACAAAAGCCTATGCAAACTCACCTGGCTGGCTGGGGCAGAAACCCCCAAACCTGCATGTGACACCCCCCCACTGCCTGCAAAGGCTCACACACCTTCCAGGAATTGCCATGAATGAGAGGCTTCTGGCAGAGTGGAAGAAGGCTTTCAGCTCCTGGAAGGTGCTGCTTCCCCTAAGGACCACAGCAATTACCACATTTAGGGCCAAGGAGATGGCAGGCTGCCTTGCAACACCATCTGGCTCTCATGGAGCTGTTTGGTACTTTTTATTCCTGGTATCTCCCATGACAGAAAAGATCTGAGTCCACTCACTTTCCTGTTAACAGCCTAAAAAGTCATGCTTGCTCTGAAATTAAAACAATAGCCCCAATGCAACAGGGAATCTGTCCGCCCTACCAACTGCACCACCTCGCAGTGCTCCCAACACGAGCAATTCCTATCAGCACCAGACCATCTCCCTGGGATGAATCTCCACTGCTGCAAATCCTGCCCTTACCCCACACAACACGCCCGCCAGCCCACCCCGAGCCACAAGCCACCCCACTTTCCAGTCTCATCCTCTTTCCTCCTTCCCGTGCCATGGGAGAAGCACTCGGCCACCAGAGCTGCTGTCTGCCACAGCAGGCTTGGTACCCACCCTGCAACGTGTGAGCAGTGTGGGGAAGACAGGGATGTATCTTCTTTAACTATCAGAGCGTCTGCGTCCATGTCTTACCATAGCTGAATGCAAAGGGGCATGAGCTGCCACCTCCCACAGGTGCATGAGGACACTGTGATTAATCCCAGGTGCCAGCCCCAAAACTTTCTCCAAAGACTCAGGCAAGTGTGACAGGAACTTGGTGGTGTGAAAATGTATTCATTTGATTAAAATGGAGAGGAGAGGAAATCTGTCAGGGGCTTTCTTCACCAGGTCCTCTTGGTCCAAGAAAAAGAAAGGGAGAGAGAATTTGTCTAATAAAAATAATATTAAAAGCAATTTTTCACCAGCATATACTTTATGGCTTTTAATTCTTGAGAAATGAGATTGAGTCCTGCCTCCCTCAGCCCTGCTTTGGTTGTGAATGCAGCCAACCAGGCCCAGCCCTTCACCCAGCTCGGTCTCCACAGCAAGTGCCCAGGGAGAGACTGGGAGCAGCTCTTCAAGCTGCTGTTTTGCCTTCAGACGTCCAGAGCAGGACACTTAACCTGCAACACTTGGTCAGGCAGTGCCTCCCTGCATGTGTGCTCCACAGCTGCACACCCAATGCAAAACCTGTGCTTGGGATCTGCACTTACCTGGGCAAACATTTGTTTTGTGCTCTAATAGCAAGGTGAGCACACTATTCCACTGTGTAAACATCCACTCTCCAGACATAAGCACTTCTGAGCTGTGCTGCACTCCTCTGTTCAAACAGCCACTTTCTAGGTGAGATCTGCTGCATTCTCCTGTGTCAACAGAGTCAGTGCTTCAGGCTGTCCTGGTCTTCTCTGAAACGTCTCTTGTCTTGGATAGGAACAGTCCAAGGGTGGCTATTTACCCATGCAAATGCATCCCCTGTTTTCAGGTGCACTCCGTTCCTTGTGCCATCTCAGCAGATGGGGCTGCAAAGCAGAAGTAGGAGGAAAAGGATGATGAACAGCAGAGACATAAAAGAAAAAAGGGTTAAAACAGATAGTGGGTTTATCCTCCCAGGCTAACGTGATAACTGTCTTGAAGGAGAAAGGCAAAGGTAATAGAGCAGTGTCACCTCTCTGGTCTTAGTGCTGGCACTCCATGGGCGATGGTGACCAAAGCAGGAACACACAACGAGTGAGAGAACTCAAAACCAGCCAAAAGTGAGTCCTGTAACGGGAAGAATGAGGCTGGAGGGAACGTACCAGCAGAGCTCCCTGCAGAGCGGGTTTGTGACCCATACCAATTTTTTCATTCGTGACCCCATGCTGATGACATTTGAAGCTGGTACAAAGCCAGTAGGCAGCAGGAGCAGATGGAGGGTGCACAGCCCATCACCCAGCAGAAGACAGCTTGGAGCCCACCAGGAGGGGGAACGAGGAGTGCAGCATGCAGGGCTCAGGCTCATGAGCATGGGGTTAGGAACAGCTGTTTTCACTGCCCACCAAGGGCTCATCAGTTGGGAAGAGCCAAGGGAGAAAATTATCTAAGTCTGACAATCCAGGAAAGCCTTGATAAACTATGAGTGTAATGGGACCCCAGAAGAGAGAAATGCAAGTCTAGGGTAGGTGTTACAATCCCACTCACAGCAGTCTATGGGGCACTGGTTAGACCCTCAGGAAAACCCTTCAGCATCAACAGATTGGAGAGGTGGCATCACACAAGTTCCCAGCTGTTGTTGTTTCCCCTGGAAAACTTTTTTATCATGACTTTTTCCCCCAGTTTTAGGTTTATGGCAGGACCTAAGTTGTGTTTGGTGATGTGTGGGTAAGTCACCAGCATTCAGCCTGCTCTGGATGGTTGTTTGGACTACTCAGCTATTCTGAGGCTGCCTGCAATGGTCTGGGACAGGACTCATGTACCATATCACTTCAGTTTATGTTTCTGTCAAGATGTAAATTCAGAGTATTGAAATGAGCCCCCATAAAGGACCAGGGCTGGGAAGGAGTAAGCTCCTATACCTTCTATAGCACCTAACCCATGCCATGCCACAGGATGGGGTCATTGTCTTCTCTCTATAGATGGGGAAGCTGAGGCAGGAAAAGTGAAATTATTTGCCCAGGGTCACTCACCACATGGTGGCTAAGCCAGAAGGCTATCCACATTAAAGAAGGTTAAAAACGAGCAGAGAAGGGCTCCTGAGTGGGCTGGTGAATGGAGGGCACATGGTATAAAAGCAGTATAGAAGAACATAGCTTGCTCAGCCTTGGTAAAGCAAACTGGCAGTGATGTGATTTTTTTGCTCTATAAATACATCTGGAGGGTAAATACCAGGGAAGGGGAAAAAGCTATTTAAGCTGAAGGACAATAGTGTCGTAAGAAAACATCCATATTAATGTTGGAAGAAGTAAAAGAGCAGGATATGGGGAGAAGGAAGGGAGGAATGAATGGCCTGAAGGAAAGACAGAGGAGATACAGGTGGGACAAACCACAGAGCTGCCAGGCAGGGGCCAAGCAGGAGCTGCCTCTCACAGGGGAGGATTCCCATGGGATCGATGCTTTTGCAGAGCTCAGCATCCACACGCTTCCTGCCTGACAAGGTTAAATGGAGAGGCAAAATTAGACAATCTTTGGCACCAGGTGGGAGGAGGAGGAGGGGGAGGGCAGGAGTGGGGTTATGGAGGCATCGTGGCAGAGATGCTCAGTGCAGGACCTGAGTGGGGTGTGCAGGGAGCACTGGTGAACAAGCTGGCTGCCACCCTGTTCCCCAACATGAGCAGGAAGAAAACAAATGCCTGGGCCCACAGAAGAAGCTGATGCCTCCTGCCCTCATCCCCGCAGGCTTTCTGTATGCACTGGCAGGTGCTGCAGAGAGCCACGATGCCCCCAGGTTATGCAAGGCCCAGCAAGGGGTACAGATCCCCCAAAATGTCACCAGCCAGCACAGCATGCCCAGCAGATCAAGTACTCTGTTGTCCACTTGGTTCAGAAGCAGAGCCAGATATTGCTTTCTTACCCCCCTCTTCCAGGACTGAGCTGGGATTTCCATAACCATTAAAAACAAGCCTTTGTTATTAGCCCTGTGAATTATTTATTCTATCATAATTAATGCAGGACTGTTAACGGCCATGGCAAAGCTCTCCAGCTCACCCGTCTGCAAACACTGCTTCACTTCTGCTCACCATTTCAGCATTAAATATGCATCAGGACTGATAAATGGCTTCAGCACGCTGATCACTGCCAGCCTGTTGAACAAAGTGCTCTGAGCATGGATATGTCTCTTGGGAAGGGCTGTGCTGGGGTAAACCAGAGGTGGCCAGGGAGGGAGGCATCTCCCATGCAGGACAGGCTTTCTCCCCTCTCACAGCTTGTCCTGTCCCCTGCTTTTACCACTGAACAGAGGCACCATCCAGGAGGTGGTATCTGAGCCATCCTTGAATAAATCAATCCCCTTGGGCTCTTGCTTCATGTCTGTCCTCTCTCTTTTCAGGTCAAATTTGGAGCAGATGAACCCCTCCGAGTTCTCCTTGCTTCTCAGCCCTGCTTAGATTTGCAGAGACATCAGCCAGGGTGCAGGCCTCCAGGGACAGTGACCACGAGACACCAGCATACTCTGGAAGGGTGCCCAAGCCTCCAATGGACAGGAGGAGCTGGAGGCTTCCCCAAACTCCCTAAGCCTTGGCAGAGAAGGACTTGCAGCCGCCCCCCTTTATCACTTCTTTCAAGCACCTCTGCAAACACTTCTTTGGCATGAGAGAGGATTTTGGTCCCCTGTTCCCCCATCCCTTGTCACAGGGGACTCAGGTGCTCCTGGAGCAGCACCAGTGCTGGTCGCTCCACTGCATCTTGCCCTCCCAGACAGCTGCAGGATGGTGGAGAGAAGCCCACCTCTGCAGAGCATGACACACTGTCACTTGTCCCCATCTACGGCCATTGTCTTCTGTCTAATGGGCAGGTTGTGGGTCAGCAGAGCTGGAGGCTCTGGGTCTTCTGCTGTGGAGGACATGACTGAGAAAGGAGCCTGCAGAGCCAGAGAAGATGCCTCCATCACAGCCCCCAGAGGGGTATGCCTGCTCTGGCTGGGCCTCCCAAGATGCATGAAGAGAAGGGGTGGTCTTCAGTTGCCTTCAGTGGTTTCACAGGGTTTAAGCAAGTGCCTAGAAAGAAGGAGGGAGATGGGGAGTAGCTTGCCTAATTAATAAAAACAAGAGGAAAATAACAGCTGCTCTGAAGCTGCTGAACACTTTCACTCCCTTCACAGACCAGCCCTTAAGAAGTAAAGCAATTCCAGAGTATGAGGCTTCCTCAAGCTCAGTCAGCTTTTAGGCAGAGAGCTGTGCTGGGAATACCTGGGGAACAG
This sequence comes from Haliaeetus albicilla, assembly GCF_947461875.1. Taxonomy (NCBI): domain Eukaryota; kingdom Metazoa; phylum Chordata; class Aves; order Accipitriformes; family Accipitridae; genus Haliaeetus; species Haliaeetus albicilla. Next base: position 12,635,378 of record NC_091505.1, read on the forward strand.
GATCACATAAAGACAGGTATTACAGGATGCCTCAGGGACTCCCTAACAAACTCACTATCATTAGGTTGGTGAAAAACAAACCAACCCAGCCAAATCCAGGCTTAGTGCAACAAATCAACCTGCCAGGGATCAACACCTGGGAAGCCTTTACTCCCTACCCCACCAAAATCCCCTCCCATTGACATCCCTCTGTCAGGCTGTGTCCTCCAGGACACCCTGTACCTGAGCACCCCAATGCTGCTCATTCTACACATTTTTCCTTTTCCAAAACTGCCACTCCTTCTAGTTGGCAGTGGCAGGCTCGAGAGAAAGGCAGGTTTTGATTATGGCTAAGTTTGATTTAAATCTGGAATATGGCTATACAGCACATCGATTTGATCAAGAGACCATGAGAGCAGCAGTTACACAGCCCAGCTCCATGAGATTGCTCCAAGCAGCCTTTCACTGGCTAAGCTGGTACCTGAGAAAGGATTATTTCAAAACATGCAATGGGCTGACTCTAACATGGAGGTCTGAATCCAGTAGCTGAGATTGGGGCTAGTGGAGCTGTTCCCATCCCACCACTCAGGGGATTTAAAACAAGGAGAGAAAAAAGGAAGCATTAAACATGTATTGTCTGGGCTAATCCTGGCCTAGCAGTGAAGTGCACTTAAAATGACCCTTCTCTAAGCTTCATCTCTCTCATTTGATGTTTCTCTTATTCGAGGATCTTTCTGGCTGCAACATCTATTTCTCTGTCAACAGCCCTCAGTGCATCTCTCTTGCTATCTTTAGTCTCGGTTTATTGATCCCTCATTCCTATCTATCCATCTAATTCTTTTGTGCTTATTTCTGCCTGTCATTTGATTTACCACAGTACACCTGTCCTGTTTTACAATGTGTAGCTCATGTCAGCCTCCTTTTTCACGTTTCCGCTTCCCTGGTGAGGAGAGACACCAAGCAGGGAACCGCGTGGCAGCCTGCAGTGCCCACACAGCTCCTGGGCAGGGGCTGGGAGATGAGCAGCCCGGCAGACATTGCTGCTTTCTGTCAAGAAGAAACCCCATCTTGGCAGGGCAGGAGCATCCCCTTGACTGCGCCTGGGAAGGCATAAATATAAATCAGGCAGCAGCCACCCGAGCTGCAATGTCGGTCCCTCTGCCCTGTGACTCTTGCTGTGACACACCTTCTGGGAGGAGATTAGTCAGAACCTTGAACACAATGCCATCTCTGAATCCAAAGCACCAGCCATACCCTTGGAGATAAGGGCATCTCTAACAGCGGCATCAGCTCTCCACCCTGGCTGTATCATGGGGTAGCAGGACAAAGCAGGGAACAGGGAAAGGCAGATGAAAGGAGAAAAGAAAGACTGAGAAAAGGGGGAGGATAGAGGTGTGTCCTCAGAGCTGCTCTTGTTTTATTTTCACCTTTTGTGTCTTCAAAGGGGAACTGGGAAAAAGAGAGGCCAAGAACAAAGCCCTATCACTTACCCTGGCTCATTAACTCATTATTGTTAATGTGGGCCATGCTGTGGCAAGAAGAACAAGGGGAAGGAGAAGGATTTTCTGTCTCAGAGCAGGTGAATAAAGTCCCTTCTTACTCAGCAGACAGCCACTTCTCTGAGGGCTTAAGCTGATGGATGCCCAGATTGCCCAGCCATCCCTCCCCAGGGTTTGGCAGGGCTGAAACCCTCACAAAGGTTCTGGTCCATATTTTCATGCTTTTCTGTGGGACCAAGCACACTGGAGGCCCCATCTCTGGACACCATGTTTAGTGTGCACATAGTATATTCAGAGTGACACCCAAAACCACTGGAACATCCATCTGTCATGAAGGTTGGCAGCCGGTGACTGATTTACCCTCTGCTGAGGGACTGGGCTTGGAGCACTAACAGAGGCTTAAACTCATCAACAGCCACCACAGCTACATGTGGTGGACAAGGTGGGGTTGGATACCCAGACCCTGGCCAGAAGGTAGGTCTGGATCCTCAGCAAGTGTCAGTCCCATGTGCCTATCACAGCTTTCCTAAGGATGGCTCGTAACTGTAAAGCTCCCTGTTGTTCTCCAGGCAAAAGTAAGCAAGTACGTGTACAGAGTGTGGACTCACCTGGAAAGCCAGCAGAAAGACCAGTGCCCTTCCTGAGTGAGACTGAGGCCTCAGAAAATCCCCAGGAATCCCCAAATCCTGACGCCACCAAGCAGTGTGAGATGGCTGCTCCCAGGAGCACTGATAAAGGATAAAGGCTGAAGTGGGAACATGCAGCTCCATGAAAATATGGCCAAAGGAACTGCCAAACCTGACACCCCTCTCAGGAGTGGGGACAGATACATATCATGGTGATGATCTCTGGAAGAACTTACGGGTTTTCACTGAAGGTTCTGTAGGATGGTATCCAGGAGGACAAAGCGCTGCAGGTGTGTCCTGAGTCACAATGGCCTTGTGTGGTAGAAATCCTGGGACTAAACCTTGGTTACTTCATGGCCCATAGCAGCTCAGGGACAGAAAAGCTGCTATGTATCTCCACTACTCTCTGTGAACTACCAGATTGCCCCTGCTTGGGCATGCAACAACCAAGACACTGATGCAAAGACCATTTTTTGCCCTTCTGCCACAGCCACGAATGAGAGATGAGGAAACAACCACCAGTGGCAGACAAATTGAAGAAGATTCACACCTCCAACAAAAACTGTCCCCATGTTGTAGTCCCAGCATTTCAGCTAGAAATTGCTTTCACAGAAAAAGGACAATAACAGCGAGGCTACAAGGACACGTCCTTATTTACAAAGTCCTGCTGGATTCTTGGGAAGATCAGGAAAAAGGGGTAGGATGCAAAGAAGGTTTATGTACTGGCTTTGGGTATTCTAGTGTAAGACTGCAGTCCAGGGCTTCCAAATTAATGGTTCAAATTACTCCCATGCTGTTTGCCATCTGGTGGGCTTAGAAGGTGCATGCTTGCACATCCTGTGCAAGAGTTTCACCACACCTGCTTGGTGCTCTCTGTCACGCTCCTAGGCAGAGAAACTGAGGCCTGGATGGGTAAAGGTGGCTGGAGTCCATCGCTGTCCCAGAGGGATGCTCCATCCAGGCTTCAGCAGGTTACACAGCAATGGGTACTCCCAGTACCGCCAGCAGCAGCCAGGCACTCACCAAATCCCTCTTCTCATATCTCCTTGCCCCATCTCCAGCAGCAGAGCAGGGCGAGAGGAGTGAGATGCTGCCATGCGCAAGTGCAGGCTCTCTTCCTCCCTTATCTGGCATGGAGCAGCTCATTATTGCACTGTTTCCACTGTAAGCTCATTGGCACCTCCAATGTTGCCGCATGCTGGAGTGGAAAAGATCTACAGCCTCAGGGCATGAGTCTCACTTTCTCAGACATGTCTCACCTTCAGTAAAATGGTCCCAGCATCTCTTCCCTCTCCTGCCTCCCAAATTCACACGGTGTTAAATGCCGTAGTTGTTATAAATAACCTCCAGCTTTACCGTATAAGCGCAGCTCCCACATGGTGGGGAAATCCTTCCACGGTTCCTCAAAAGTGCTGGCTCTTGCCTGAACTAACTGCTGAAGCAGCCAAAGGCTGAAACAGCCTTAAATCTCACCAGCGCAGAACCAGGACCCTGAAAATCTGTGGCTTTATAATGGGCACCAGGAGAAAACCAGGAGAAAAACAGAAAGAGAATAGGAGCAGAGGAAGGAGGCATGAACACTTGCCCCATGCTCCCAGCCTCCAGCAAGCTGTGGTGCAGGAGCTTCTCAGGCTGACTTGTTTGATTTAAAAGCTGCTCTGCTCCAACGTGGGCCATGGCTGGTTTGTGACCACCAGAAGACCAGGGCTTTGGGGACAGGACGTGTTAGGGAACCAAACGCTCATCCACACTGCAGAGAGAACAGAGGGAAGGGAAGGAGGAGTGTGGCAGTAGTTCAGCCTTAATTAGCCTCATCAAATATTCATCTGGTAATTTCTCTGAATTTACAGAGAAAGTTAACATCATCAATACAATTCATTGACCCTTTGAAGGTCCTGCAGCATAAAGCCAACCCACTCCAGAAAGAGAGAACAGGCTGGGAAGAAAGGGCATGGGTTTAAGCAGGCAGTGAAGTGCCATAGGGATGGAAGGCCCCAAGCACTGGGATTTGCTCCAGCAGGGCCTTTGGAGATGCCAAGCTTAGCCTGAGGCCCTCCAGCTGACATGATCCCCCTCCCCTGCATCCCAGCTGCAGCTGGCACATGGGGACATGGAGCTTGGAGGGTGCCAGACTAGCCATCAGCTGGGGAGCACTGTGGCACCCAGTGTAATGAACGCTGCATGGCAATGTCACGAGCTGCCGTGGCAGAAACCAACGCAGAATATCCTGTGCTGTAGCAAGAGGGTGAGGTTGGTGGGTCAATGCATGGCAGCACGATAGTCAGCTTGGGTAGGTCACCAGAACGCTCACCAGTCCTGGCCAGAACTGGGTTTGGAGGTGGCAGCTGAGAAATTTTCTGGGCTGTTGCTTGGCTCCAGAGATAACACGACCCATGCTGATGAGCAGCTAGGAAACATCTCAGCCTGAAGTCCATCAATCAGTAGTGGAGCCTCACCATCCGCCTGGTCTGAGACCAAGGCTGGAGAAGTGAAAAGGAATAACAGCCAACTACTCCATGCAGACAGGTCCATAAGTCTGAGTTCTCACAGAAAGCACAAGCTACGCCCTTCGTGTGTGACAGAAAGCAATCAAGCCAAGGCCAACTCACAGGGAACATTTGCCATTGCTTTGCAGTAGAAAGATTTCCATGAACTGCTAGTTTGTTGGTTGGGGTTTTTTTCATGAGACATTTTCCCTCAATTTGTCTTTCACAAAAGGTCATTTATAAAGACAGCAGCCCACTGGCACCCATCACTCAGAGGCTCTGACAAGCCAAAGGAACTGTCAGACCACATTTTCGCTCCCAGCTACAGTCAAGGTTTTGCATTCAACTTTTTTATTTTCCTAATGGAGTTTTTCCTTCAAGGCCACTGCACTATCAGAAACCAGAGAGCACCAGCACAAGGCAGAACTTCGCAAAGGAGAAGTCTTACAATTCAACTTACTGCCAGGGAGATGCCGCAGTAGGCTGCCACAGCAGGAAATTTCAAAGCAGACATTATCCAGGTAGCAGGATACAGAACAGTCCCAAATTTAGGAGCATCCAGATAATGGTGAGATTTGCAGGGATCACAGGGGGTTGAATAGACTCACTGTGTCCCAGGTGAGCAGGCAGGAGAGAGCATCTGAAAATGGCAGGGCTCCTGAAGCCTTTTCTCAAGCAGGGCATGTCTCTGTGTCACCTGCAGACTGCAGAGCAGTCAGGAGAGCCTGGTCACTGGGTGCAGGGTCCTCCTCAGCCCTGAGCACAATGAAGAAACTCTGTGAGGAACTTGTTCTGCTCCTGCCAGTCCTTCTGGAGGATGGCACCCAAGCAGGGACCACAGCTGACATGACCCAGACCAAGCCATGCACATGCCAGCATCATGGGGGCTAGCTCCAAGAAAAGCTTGTATCAGCACATATCATTAAGAATAATCATTTACACTTCCCTTTCATTGAGGGGGCTGGAGGTGGTCACGAGCCATGCCTGGGATCCACAGCTCACACCAGCCCAGATTCATGAGTTCAGTGGGATGCGAGGGGTGGCCCAGGGACACCTGCTCGGGACAGCTGTCAGATAGGAACCAGGGACCAGGCAGGAGGGAAAAGGGACTGCCAGGACAGGAGGGAAGCAGAGAAGGCTCATTGTGGAGTAGAGCACCTGTTGTTCATAACTGTCATAAAGATAAATGATTAAAAAGTCCTTAGTTGAGGTAGGGTGAACTACTGAAGGCCCCAGAATAAGCTACAGTGGCAGCACTATGAGCCCAAGCCTTGAAGATGTAGGCACAGATGATGCAAAAGACCACAGGGCTACCCACATCTCACGGATGGCAATGCAAACTTGGGAAATGAGCAAAATCCCTTCCAGGGGTAACAGAAACATCAGAAAGCAGAGGTCCCACTGTCATGATTTAACCCCAGCCAGCAACTAAGCACCATGCAACTGCTTGCTCACTTCCCCCCCCCCCCAGTGAGATGCGGGAGAGAATCAGGAAAAAAAAAGTAAAAACTCATGGGTGGAGATAAGAACAGTTTAATAGAACAGAAAGGAAGAAAATACTAATTATAATAATAACCATAATAAAATGACAATAATAATAAATAAAGAATTGGAATATACAAAACAAGTGATGCACAATGCAATTGCTCACCACTCGCCGTCCGATGCCCAGTTAGTTCCCCAGCAGCGATCTCCCCAGGCCAACTCCCCCAGTTTATATACCAGGCATGACGTCACACGGTATGGAATACCCCTTTGGCCAGTTTGGGTCAGCTGTCCTGGCTGTGTCCCCTCCCAGCTTCTTGTGGCCCTCCAGCCTTCTTGCTGGCTGGGCATGAGAAGCTGAAAAATCCTTGACTTAGTCTGAACAGTACTTAGCAACAACTGAAAACATCAGTGTGTTATCAACATTCTTCTGGTACTAAATCTAAAACATAGCACTATACGATCTACTAGGAGGAAAGTTAACTCTATCACAGCCAAAACCAGGATGCCCACACATGTGCAAGGCACCAGATGCAGTCAAGTCAGGTGCAACGTGAACTCACAGACTAGTGAAGAAAGAGCTGAGAGTAAGGCCTGCTGGAAAACATAAAACCAGCCTCAAGTGGACTCAAGAGAGAGGAGGAAGAAACTCCCACCGTGAATGTCACATTGCTCCTGGCAAAGAGCTGAAGAGGGTTATGGCTCATTGCCCCCACCTTTAGGCACGGAGGGGGAGCCCAGTGCCAGGGACAGAGGGGAAATACTGGCTTTTACTTGCACAGAAGCTTGTAACTGCAGTGCTGCTGATGGCATTTGTTAAGTATTGATTGCTGAATCGATAGGCTGTCAGTGTTAGTATCATTTTAACTGGACTAATAATAACAACTGTTCGTTGCATTTTTTGTTATATTGTTAAAAGCTTTAATTAGACTAACAATAAATTCTTGGTTTGGCATAAGAAGGTGTGTCTGACTTTTGGTGGGTAACATCCCCCAGCTCGGCTAACACATCTCTGTCCTGCCCTGCCTCCCAGGGTGGATGGGATGCAGGGAGCTGCCATCCTTCCTATGCCTCAGCACCACCCCCTTCACAGAGACTCTTCTCCAGGCAAAGTCAGAGCTAATGCTGTTTATGGGTCAGGACACAGACTAACTCACTGCGTCCACCTTGCACGGCTGCCCGATGCAGCCGTTTTGACTTCTGAAATCCCCTTCAGCAACCAGTCCCCACCTTGCATCAAAGGCCTTGGCACACACAGGCATAGTGGAAAAGCACAGAGCTTTAATCTTCAGTGGCTGATACCGCTGCAGAGGCAGGTCAAGGGGATAGCAGTGACTGGCTCACATCAGCCGTGCTCCAGGTAGCTGAGCCACATCCCCAGGAGCAGCCCAGGTCAGAGGCAGCAAAGGGAGGCTTTAAACCTCTGCAAAGGACAAGTCTGCCCATGGGAAAGCATCTCTATACCCATGCAGACGGCAGCATGTTGTTGGTTCATATAAGCTCCTGAGAGTATTACACCATGCTGACCCCCTGTAGCAGCAGGGAGCCCTTTGCTCCCATGCATGGGGATCAGCAGGATCCCTCTTTGGGGCAGAGGACATCCCCCTGTGGCTGCTGGAGCTTCCCACCTGCAGACACCATGGATCTGACCACAGCATTAACCTGGCTCTGAGCAGGGCTGGAAGGATGCTGTGGGGCTGAGAAAGGGCTGAGTTGAGGTTATTTGCCAGTAAGCAAGATCTCAGCCCCACACCAACCCCAGGCAGGGTCCTCCTCTGTTTGCTCCATCTCCTGCAGCCTCCTCCAGGAATGTGACAGGTACTGTCCTGAAGGCTGGCATGGGCCTGACAGTGCCCCAGATTCTGCCCCACTGCTCAATCCCAAAACTTGGCATTTTGTGGGGCTGCTTAACCCTGGCAAAACCCCTCTGTGTGCTCACATCAGCTGCACCTTCTCAGTCCAGAGGCTTTCCCCACCATGAAAACCAGGTGGAGGGATACAGAGGAGCTTGGCAGAGAGCTTGGGTGGCCCCAGATCCTGCATCTCAAGCAGGGGCACTTTTCCCAGCTCCCCCCAGCACCTGAAACAAGCCAGGCATTTCTCCAGCTCCTTTGCATGCCACCAACCCCTCCCCCCCCCCCCGAACCCCCCACCCCAGCTTCTCTCAGCCTCTGTCCCAGTGCCTGGCAGCCTCCCAGTCCTCCTGGGAGCAAGAAACAGCCTGTGCTTACAGCCTGCCCAGGGTGAGAGTTCACCACAACATGCTCACTTTTAATTTGCTTACCCAAGCAATAAAGCAGAAATGAGGAATGGCAGCTAATTAAAAGTATCGATTCATGTGGCATTCAAAACTATCCAGAGCAAGCTGGGGGAAAGAGGAATAAGGAGCCTGGAAGAAGAAGAGGGGATAGCAGGATGCACAGATGGGTGTATCCTTGCTCCCTGTGATTTCTTACCATGGTGAAGACTTCTGCTTTAACAATCCTGCTCCTACAACGTACTGTTGCCAAGACACTGTGTCTTTTCTTTACCAGAGAAGTCTCCAAGATTCCCATTACATCAGCTCCATATGAACCCTCACTGAAGCTTGGCGTGCCCCATGTATTTTTAAGACTAGGTGATGGTAAGCAGACAAAAATCCTGAAATGGGGGAAAAGCACAGTTGGGATGTGTTTCTACAGCAATGGCACAGCACACTCGAAGTCCCCTCTGATCTTCACATCTGCGAAGTTGTATGCTGTTGTCTTTGTGACTCAGGTACATGCAGGACTAGGAGGGTGCCTGGGGCCAGAAAATCGAAACAATTTCCAGTCTAGATGGTCCACAGTTCATCTGCTTTGCACACCATTGAATCCTCCCTGCTACAAGATGATGGTTTTTAGCACCGAAGTCAGTGCCTGTAGCTCACATGGGAATGGGAGCAGGGGAGATGGAGGCCATCACTAGGGACTTGGGTCTCTGCCATGGCTAGGTTTCTCTCAGTAGACACACCCAGTTCATTAGATGAGGAAGGTGCTTATGACAAGACGGGAGCTGAGGCTGCCTGTGCCTGGCCAGCGTGGGTCTGTCTGGAGAGGAAGGTGGCTGCTGAATCCTCACTTCTCAATAAGAGCAAAAACTTTGTGACTCAAGAGACAAGCCAAGTGAAGAGCATCTACATAGTGCTCTGCCAGTGACAGAGCTATGAACAGACCCAGAAGCACCCACAGCCACCCATGAGGTGAGAAACTGCCACTCTCTTGCTCCACATTACCCATGTCACCATCTCCCCATGCCTCTGTCTTGAGTAGCTACCTGCAGCTGTCCTCATGGGGTCGGAAAAGAGCCAGAAACTGGGACTGAATGCTTGCTCTCCATCCCTCTGATCACACACATCAAGCAGATGCCACCATGGCCTAGATTACAAAGGGAGCAGGGTACCCAAGTGCAGCATCACCATCTGAGGACTCAGAAGCAAGGATGATCCTGCAGGCAAGGACTTTTGCTCTGGCTATGCTCCAAAAGCTTCTCAGAGAAGTGCCAGTGTACCTTTAAAACTTCTTACCTTCAAAATCTGCCCTGGCAGCCTCCTCGGCAAGGCTTGCATCCACATCATGGGCCTGGGCCCTGAGAGGATCTTCACCCTCTGCCTGGTGTGTTATCCGGGCTTCCTCTGAGCTCTGGGGAAAGCTGTGGGGGATTGCAGGCACATGCTTAAGGCTCCTTCTTCTCCGCTTCCTCCAACCTACCTTGTTTTCCCCAGACAGCAGCCTGCTCTACTCAAAGCTATTGCAGACCATCCCCCCTAGCAAAGCATCCAGGCAGTTCTTCCCAGAGCACAGCCAGACACAGGGAGAGCCAGCGGCCACTCACCCGGTGTGTGTGTGCGTGTGTGTCCCATCCCGCACCACATGCAGGGATCACAGCGCTGGAGGAGATCAAAGGTCCTGCTACAACTGCAGGTAATCCAGCCAGGCAGGCAGAGGGATTCACTCTTTGTTGCAGACTTTATCTGGCTCCAAAAAGGATAAGCCTAAATTCTCTACTGTATTTCCCCTCCCTCCCCTCCACCCTCTAGTCCAGAAGATGTAATATGACATCTAGCCAAGACCAAAAGGCAATGTTTAGGAGTACGTCCAGGAAAAACATGTCACTTGGGGCAGGAGGGGACCAGGGTGACTGAAGTCTCAGAGGAAGGAGACCCGCAGTCTACAAACATCCCTCCTTGCAGACTCTGGCTCTGCACGCTCTCACCCTAAACCAACTGCGTGGAGGAGACGTGTCCCATCTCAGAGGCTAGAGGAACCAGCCAAGGCAGATGTCACCACAGGAGGTGGCAAGCTTACAGGCAACCAGTCCTGTGCCAATGTCACCCAGCCCAAGTCTGGATCCTGGCTTCAAGACCAAACTCAGATGCTACCACTGCAACCCTGCCAAGGCTGCCTGCACTGTGGAGCTCCCAGCAGTGGGCAGAGCCTGCTAGGCTCTCCCAAACCCCACCTGGCACAAACTGATTTACCGACCACCAATCTCGGCTTGAGCCTTTCTCCCATGGACCACCAGCCTGGGGAGTTCTCTTAGGAGACCACCTGCAGGGCTGGGCTGAGGAGGGCACCAGGGAGAGCCCCATGATGGGGCAAGGAAGCCTTCACCCTCAGGAGCCTCACGCTACTGGGTCAGGGGGAGAAGGGGTGTTGGGGAAGCATCCCCGGGTTTTCCCTCGAAGGGAGACAGCTGAGGAGGCTTCACCTCCTGCTCACCCATTGCCCTGAGCTGCTGTCATGGCAACACATGCTCCGATTCAGGAAGGAATGGGTACTTCTGCTTGTTTAACCAAGGAGGAGGCAGCACCCTGGTATTTTGAACAGGGAAGGAGGAGGGGAGCAAGTGAGACAGTCTGCATGGGAGCTCACAGAGAGGCTGACCTAGACCTGCATGATGTGCAGGTCTGCAGCCTCCTGCCACCTGCAAGAGCGGTGCAAATGTCAGCCACGTCAGCTCTGCTCCCCATGGCTGGGAAACGTGCTCTTGGTGATGGTGATATTGCCCCCACACCGCACCGAGACCCCACATGAAAATGGGTGATAGAGGGCTTGAGCTCCACGTGACAAAACCGGGACTGAACACCCACCAGTCTATATGAGATACTGGGTGCTCAGCACTAACCTTCCCCTCCAAAGGGCAGACCACACCTCAGTGAGTCAAGACTCACTGAAACACCTCAGGAAGGTCCTCAGATAATCATGAGGGGCTGCAAAGAAAACACACATTGCCTAGCGCCACCGAAACCACTTGGGCAGTAGCTCCTATGCTGGTGAGTGGTAGCTGTCCTCTCCAGCCATTTCCCAGGAGCAGCCCCAGGACACAGCACATCCAGCATCACCCATGGACCATGAGAACAAGCTGAGCATAGAGCCTTTTCTTTGAAACCCCACTCATACCTGCAGGAGAAGCAGGCAGTGCTTTGATTTCAGAGCTATTGAATCCAAATGATCATGAGCAAGCCACCCCTCCTCCAGGGAACAGCTGCATGGCAGTCTGGTGACCTTCTACACCACCTCCACATCCCCGCCCCTGGAGAACAGGTGGAAATCTTGCTCACAGCAGCCCTCTGCATGCAGTGCCTCACTCCTGGGAAGGCAGCACCAGCAGCACACAGGCAGTCCTGGTTCCCTCGGGTGCAGAGGAGATGGGAGCTGGAGGAGGCAAAGCCATCTAGGGAGTGCTCAGAGGGGCCCATGCTGGAGAGCTTGGAGCTGCCTCCAAACTTTCCTGATTTTCAAGAGACTTCAGTCCAGCTGAGCCCATAGGAAAGACATGATGCAGTTAGGAAGAAAGAGTAAGACTGGAGCTTGCCCACTGCTTTGCACCACTGAGGTCTTGGCTAGACAGCCAGACTGCATCTCAGCAGTGTAGGGCAGACTGCTGCAGCATCACAGCGCTATGGAGAAGACCATCACCAAGTTCAGCAGCACCAAGAGCTGCCCCTGCCATGCCACACGCAAGAACTGCAGTCATCAGGGATCCCAGTGAGCCATGAGCCAACCATCCCCACAACCTCTGCGTTTCACACCTTTTCCCCAGCACTGCATGTACCACAACAGGTCTTCTCACCAGGGTGAGCCTGCTGTGCTGCAAGACTTAGCAGCTTCAGGCTTCATGCCAGACCCTGAGCTCGAAGCCAGGCCTACTCTGCAATCCCAAAATCCAATGTTCCAAACTTGTATGAACCCTGCTTGCAGCTTTCTGACCTAACTTACCTCTGGAGAAGGGGCAAAGCCAGATGGTCTCCCATGCTGCAGTCTCCAGCCCTGCTGTCCACAGCCTAAAGAGAAGAGGTTATTTTGGGCCTTTTCTTAAGAAAAACAAAAAGCAGGCAGCCAGGAGGCAGGAGTTATCACCATTGTGTCCTGGCAAGCTCTCTCCATTTCCCCCAGCTGTGAAACGGGTACTTAGACTTCCCAGAGGCCGATGAGAGAGCTTTTTCTGGGTATCAGCGAGCAATGATTATTTCATTCCTAGAAGCAGTGCTCAGAAAGAAGGAGGGAAACCCAGTACCTTACAACGCATTTATGGTTGATTCACCCAAGATCCCAGCCCTTTTCCTGCAGCTGTGGTAGAGGCAGGCAAGGTCTGAAGAAGCACCCTTTGGTAGCAGCACTTTTGCAGAAAACATCCACCACAGAAGGCAGGGGGTTTCCCTGGTTTGATGGCACTGGAAGGGGTGTCTGCCTGGTGAGGGACACGCATTCCCCTCCCTGGTCTGACCTCTCTGAAGGTCAATATATTTGCTCCGTATTTAATGTCTCCAACCCACAACACACAGCTGAGAAAGCTTCTGTTGTATAAAGGATTATTTTTTGCAATGGGAGAGATCTAAAAGAAGGAAACAAATGATAATATATGGACAAAACAATTTGATGTATGGTGCATGGGCAAGTCTCTGCAGGGCACTGAGCAGACCCTTACAGTGGGCTCCCTCAGGTTTTCCTCCTGGATGCCAGCCCTCAGGAGCAGCCTTTGGCAACCCCGTGCTCCCCGTCTCCAGGAGAGCCTTATGAGGGAAAGGTATGTACCGAAACCACCTGCAAAATGGGCAGCAGCCAAAGCTGTATCTGCTGTGCCCCATGTCCGCTCTGCCGGGAATTTAGGCAGCCTGCAAGTGCAGCTGTGCCATTGTGTGCTTCGCTCCAACATCTGCCTGTCCTGCTCACTGAAAAAATCACGGAGCTGCTGCTAATTTCATTAGCAGGCCCGTCAAGCGGTTCATCAATCTATGATTTCCTGGCTTGCTGCCGTGAGGAAACAAGCGGGATCTGCTCCGAATTCACAAAGCCGTCCTCTGGGGCAATTTGTCTGAAGGCTTAAAATTTCCCGAGTGGATTATTATCTCAGATTAAAACTGGGAGAGGGAGTGGTTTTGTTTCCTCCCCCGCTCCCGAATAAACCAGAATATCCCGAGTGCCAGCAGCTCCCCAGCCTGGAGGCAGGAGTTGCCCTGTCCTGGAGACGGGCAGGGCCGGGCAAGGAGCACATGCACCCGCTGTCCCTGGCCGGCTGTATCCCCCGGCCACCGCTGCTCCCCCGCTGCGGAGAAGCAAAGCCCCCAGGCTCTCAGCCTGCCACCCGCGGAGAGGGGCGCGGATTAGGTGCATGGGGCAGGCAAAAGGGAACTGAGAAGAGCCGGGGTGATGGAAGAGGCTCCAACTCACCCTCCAGGGAGCTACAGCTCCCACCGGCAAACACTCGGCTCTCCGCACCTGCCGAAACGCGAGCGGCTGCGAACCCACAGCCCGCACGGAGGGACCGGCTTCCAGCACCCCGCAGCCCCGGGCGGCCGCCGGCCCCGGGTGCCGCGGCCGTTCCGCGGCTCACAGCACCCTCTCCTGGCTCTCTCCCCGCGTCCGCAGGGCGACGGCGGCGGCGGCGGGTGCTCGCCCGCCGCTGGCCCCCCGGCCGAGCTGGGCTGGGAGCGGGGAGTCTCCCCGCCCGCACCCTCCCGGCCTGCCGCAGGCAAAGAACGAGCGGCGAATTCAGGAGCGATAAATCACCGCAAAGGGGAAAGCTGGGAGCCAGGGCTCTTGGTGTTATAGGAAAAAGCAGAACAGAAACCACCTCAGACTCAGCCAAAATCATCTTAGTAATAAAAAAACCACAAAACCCACAAAGCACAGAAACCCTACAGTTTAATTTAGAGATGACAAAAACCTTTTTATCTTACCCCAAATTCTCATTTTGGTAATTTAACCTTCCCTTCCCCACCAATTCCAAAAATAAGGCCATTATTTTTAAATGGAAAATTCTCATACAAAATGGAGAGAGGCAGTCTTACATTGGAGGGAAAAGAAAGGACAAAGCAAATACCCTCAGTTTTCCACCATGAACCTTTCCGGGTTGATACCTCCCCATGTGTCATTCCATTATTTTAGCCAAACTATTGGCTGAATTTGGCCCAGAACACGAATTCCTCCAAAATTCACTTCTCCACCAAATATTCTCCTCCTTGGAAACTAGCCCCAGCCCACCCCATGGACCCAGTGGGCAGGAGCAGGAGGTCCCAGATGCCTACATGCAGGTCAGGGCAAGCTACACGACAGAAGCAAGCACTAAGGTTGCATGCCCCAGTCCCAGCACCTGTGCAGTACTGTTAGGCATGGGTAGCATTACTGCTTGTGCGGAGGTTGCTGTTGCTTGCAGGGTTTTGGTGCCCTTTCCTGCACTGCACCCTCACTAACAAGCTGCTCACACCATGCAGCCTGCAGGGCTGCAGCACAGCCCAGCAGATCTTTGCCAGTGCATGTGATAGTGTCATGTTTTCACCCTTGTACATGTGTCCCCATGGCTCTGCCACTCATTTCTCTTCCAGAAGGCAACTGGCCTGCAAAGCCCTCAAACTCCCACTGAGTACAAGAAAACCTCCTGCCTAAGAAAATAAATGTGTTCTGCACTCTCTCTCTGAGCTACCCACAGCCAAGCAAATACAGGCACAGTTGGGTCCCACCACTGCTTTGTTCCTTAAAAATGTCTCATTTCAGTCAAACCCTTCCTGGCACATCTGGACATCACTAGCTGGATGAGAGATAGCTACTGTCTTCCTTCTGCACAAAGCATAACAGGCACTGTCAGGCCAGCCAGCCGCCATCTTTACCTCTGTATTGTACTTGTCATCCAAGACATCCATAGCCCAAATGGAAATCATGCTGCCTCCACAGCAGGAGAGCTTGGGAATGCTGTCCCCCAGGAAGGTGCCATGCTTGGGGTACTGAGCCATCTGCACCAGGTGCCATTTGACAGCACCAAATATAGGAGAGGGAAAAGAGGCAGGCAGGAAGATGGCAGCTGCCTGCCCTTCCAGCTAGATGTCCAGCCTCAGTGTGGGTGGTGGAGATGACCTAGGTAGTGACAGTGACCCAGACAAGCCTCTCCATTTGCAGACATGAGGCACAGGTTGGGCCGTCTTAGCTGAGTTTTGGTATTTTGCAGGTAAGGAGTCTCTCAGTACAGACTGGGTGCCTGCAGACACTCAGTGAAGACTATTTACCTAAAGCGCGTTACAAAGGCCCAACCCAAAATGCATTTGTAAATATGCTGTCTCTGTCTCTGTCTATTTGTAAATATTTCGGTCTCTGTCGTTGGGGTGGTTTTGTTATCTGCAAGGAATGCGGCATCTTCCAAAGCCCATCTGCTCCTTTGTCCCTGTGTGGATGGGTAGGTGGCACATGGCAGGCTCAGTCCACTATGACTCTGTGTCTTCTCAACATACGTGGGAGGTCAGCATGTCCAGCTACCCCTCCATGCAAGGTTCATGTCCCACTTTCTATTAAGGCAAATAGGAGGAAGGAGGTGTGATGGGCACAGAACTTTTGCATAAGCTGGAAGGAAATGTTAGCAGGGGCATTAGCCATTCTCCTCTTTTTAGTGGTCCAAGTCCAAGGTCTCAGATCAAGGCAACAAGAAAAGGGACAGGCCAGAGGAGGAGCTAGGACCATCATCTGATTTGGAGCGATCTCAGGAGCTGCCATCAAGGCAGTGGCAGCAGCAGTGCTAAGGACCTGAGAGAAGTCACAGGATCGGCCTTGTGAAATAGCAAACACTGTCTCAGCACAAGGCCAGACATCATCTAGCTGACCTCTGCATCCCTTCATTGCATCTCACCAGGTAAATCTTTCTCCTCATCCTCAAGCAGACTGTCTGAACTATCAGAGAAGAAGTCCTCCAGATCCTGCTGCCTCATCTTGGACTCCAGAACAGTGATGCGCTGCTTGAGCTTCATCTGGGCATCATTGTACTCTGTCAGGAGCCGGCCAAAGCGGGTGTGCAGTGTGTCCAGGTTCAAGGCCAGCCTGTTCAGCTTCTCCTCCATGCTAATTGCTTCCGTGCTTGCCTCTGCAGCTGACTCATCCAGCAGCCCTTCCTTGATCAGGATCTCCCGGCCACGCTCCTCTAAGACCTTTTTGGCATCAGGATACTCTGTGACTGCTTCCATAAGATCTTCCTTTGACAGGCAGAAGAGATCAGAGTAGCCCAAGCTACGGATGTTGGCTGTGCGCCTGTTGCCCATTTTGCTCCCTTTAATGTTGAGGATGCTGATCTCACCAAAGCAGCCTCCTGCAGTGAGCAAAGCATACTGTGTCATTCCATCATCTGCCACCACAGCTAGCTTCCCCTCTTTGATGATGTACATCTCTTTCCCAATGTCTCCTTTCCGGCAAATGTAATCCCCTGGGCTGAACACCTGAGGGCGAAGCTTCAGCACCAGCTCCACCAGTAGACCTGCCTCACAGTCCTGGAAAATCCTCACTTTCTTCAGTGTCTCCAGGTGAACGTTGATGGCAATCTCTGCCCTTAACTTATCAGGGAGATTCTTGAGGACTTCCCGTTCATCTACTGCCTTCTTGTTGGTCCAGAGGTAGTCAAACCACTTGATGACTTTGGTTTCCATGTCTTTGCTCACCTTGCGGAACTGCATGTAGTGTTTGATGGCATCAATTTTTGCCTGGAACTCTGCCCTGGTGGCATTCATTTTGGATATCATGGATCCCACATTCCCCACAATGGTGGCAAAGATGAGGACACCGATGAGGAAATCGAAGATCACAAAGAGGTACTCTTCATCACGCACTGGGGGAGGGGTCTCTCCAATGGTAGTCAAAGTCAACGTAGACCAGTAGAGACAGTAGATGTACTCTCGGGTCAGATACCCATATTCAGGGTCTGTGATGTTGGGATAGACCCAGGTGTCTGCTCCAAAGCCTATGGCCTTGGAGATGGCATAATAAATGCATGCATTCCAGTGGATGATGACCAGGATGTAAAGAACCAAGTTGCTGATGCGGAAGATGTTAGGATGGCTGGTTCTGGTCTCAGTCCTATCAAAGAACTCAAACATGCGGGAGAAGTGCAGTAGCCTGTTGAAACGCAATTCAGGGCAGTGTAATCCCACAGCAAAGTATGCCAGGTCTGTGGGCAGGATGGAGATAACATCCAGCTTGAACTGTAAGGTGCGGATGTAGTTATCCCGTAACTTCTTCAGGTCCTTAACCAGGAGGCCCTGTTCCAAGAAACCTAACAGAGAAGCAAATGATAGAATTATCTTGCCTTATGTTCAACTCTTCTGCAGGCTTTGCAAGCACTTCTGAGAAACATTTTATGGTATGCCATGCACATGTGTGCATATATACACAAGATCATCCAAGTACTACCAGTTCCACCTGATCTACTTAGTTTACAGGCTTTTGTTATCACTCAAGCCCTTCATCTGGCAAAAGCCACCTAAAGATATCACTAAGGGATTTAGTCTGTTGCCATGAAGAATGGGGACACAAAGGTTTCCATCCTCCAGATCATGAATTATTGCAGTTCCAACAGAAAACGTACAGCCACCTGCCATGTTCCGAGAACATTAAATTCTACCATTTTTCCGTGTAGGTAATTCATTAGCTGAACTGATGCAAAATCAGAGATACAGACCTTCAGCCATGCCCGAATACTAATAGTAATGCAGGTAATTTTGTACAATTATTCAAAGGTGAAGTTAAAAGCTGGGACGATTAATCTTTCATTCTGAAACTTACTTCGTTTCTCAGATCTTTTAATTAGGTTCTTTCTCTGGAGACTGCTTCGTACTAGAGAGTGCCAAGGTAGACAAAATCCTCCTTCTAATGGAGCTGTAGTTTAGGCCTCTCCCTTGCAGCTTATCTCCGCTTTTAGGGGATTCAAGCAAAGCACTCATAAGCCAGGATGCTGCTTCTGCTTACCTGTGCGCAGGTGGATCACTATGTCCCCAATGTAGATAGAGTCCGAGATGTAGTCTAACACCAGCCAGAGGACAACATAGGTCTTTTGCAAGTCATTGAAGCAAGCCCTGGAGGAAGGTCATAAAATAGAGTGGTAAGACCAACACATCTCCATTATCATCTCCAATTATTACAGTTGAATATAGGCTGATTCTGAGGGTCCTGACTCTACAACAGAGATTGGCCACTTGCCCCTCTTCTCCTAGGGATTAAAACGCCCTTCTCTGAAAAATCTGCCCTCCCTTGATGTAGGTAAAGCAACTTCTTGAAACCACCTCCCAAATGCACCTTGCAGCTTTACCCAGAGATCATGGTCCTTTCCAACCAGGGCCACAGAATGGATGCTCTGCCTTTGCACTGTAGAAGTCACAGTGATAGCAGGGAGTCCCTTTCCTTTAGGTTCCCGCTAGCCCCAGCACCACTAATGTCAGCTGTCTGATCTTGGCTGAGCCATAACAACCATGTGAACAGGAGGATTAGAGGAGACAGGGACCCTACAACCTCCCAGCTCACCTGGCTACGAGCAAGCACCAGTTATAGAGGACAGGAACTGCAATGACAGCCAGCCAACGGTAATACCAGTCCCCTGCAGGGTCCATCACAAAGATCTGCCATTTTTTCCTGGAAGCAGAGAAAAGCCAGAGCTGGCAATGTATGAATAAAGGGCTAAGCATAGAAAATAGGGTTGGAAGGGAACCATCGAGCCACATCCTTCGTCCCTTGCACTAGACTGGCTCAAACATAGCTGCAGCTTGAGTGCCAGTCTGTAAGCTAGAACCAATCCCAGCAGTGCTAGGCAAAAATGTCCAGCACTGTTTAAGCTCCTTTCTTCCCAAAACTGGGCTCAGTAAGGTATCAGAAGAGGAAACTGTAGGACAGTAAGGCAAAGCAGGTGGCCTACATGCACACAGCACCCCAGTGGCAGAGCCAGAAACAGATGTATGGAAGAGGGTGATCAGAAAACTTCTCGTTACATGACATAGCCTCTACCAGATGAGGTATGGATTGGTGCCAGATAGATCTTAAGAAAAGATTAGAGCAGGAAGGAAAGTGTGCTGCAGATCAGTGGGAGCACCAGGAGGGAATGCCCGAACCCCAGAGCAGCAATCTGGGGGGCAGCTGGCATTGCAAGGCTGCCATCCACAATGCTGCTCGCAGCTGCCTGCCTGCAGTCTGCTCAGTCCTGAGTCCAGCCTTTGAACTGCTCCCAAGTGTTTGATCCTGCTCATCTTGGGACTCTGAGATAAGACGTGTGTGCTACAGTCACCAGATCTCACTGGAGAAGCCAGGGAAGAGAAACTCTGCAGCTGGGCTGATAGGCTTAGCTGCTGCAGTGTGGTAGGGCAAAACTCCCTCTTCCTCTCCCTCCTTCCCTCCCTTCCAGCTTTTGAACATGCAAAACTCCCTCCAGTGCTAGGAAAAAAACAACCCACTTGCCAACAGATTCCCCCTGTCTAGCCCACTGCTTCAGACAGCTTCAAAAGCAAAACCTCTGCCTTGAAGTCTCCTTCCCCAGCGGCACAGGCAGCAGCACCTGCATTGCCCGGAGTGTGTGGAGCGGTACTCGGTGCAAAGCCAGCGGCAGTCCTTCACATTCGCTCTGGGTACAGCCACAGGCAAGCAGATGGTCCAACCTCCCCATTAAAAGTGCTTATCTTTTGCTCAGAAAGTACGACTTAAATTTTTTTTGAGAAAGGGACTCTCTGCTCCCTGGAATGTACAGCATCAACACACGGGAAGCACTGACTCACCTGCAGCCAGCCAGTACTGTTCTAACACCCACAAGCACTAATAACCTCAATAACGGTGTTTAATTACATTGGTAATTTCAGCTTTAAATCACCAGTACTGCCCACGACAGGTGGCCAGAGTCACTGACATTACGCTAACAGCAGAGCCAGGGCTGGAAAACCAGGGCTCTGGGTTAACCCAGGAAGAGGGAGTAATCAACTGCCTCTTCCCAAAGGCTTTGCACCCAAGCCTGCAACTGTGGAGGCTCCCATGGCCATGAACAGCAGCTCATGTTCAGAGTTACCAGACTCAAGGCCGCTCTTACCGGCAGAGCTGAGGACCTACAAAACAGCAGAAGTTACCGCCGTCTCCCCAGGAGCCCACTGGGCACCAAGCAGCCCTTTCACAGCATGCTTCAGCTCCCTCTGATAATTAACAAGCTCCCCTTAATCTCACAGGGCAGAATGTTTTTTTCCATGACTAGTAAAGACCCAGATACAAGACTCAGATATTTTTCTCCTACAGAAAACAATTATTTCTTGGTGTTTTAATTACCATGTATAATGGTAGGGTCCAGAGTAGTCCATGAGCTTTGCCCTTTAATTAGCCAGCAGAAGAAAAGCCAGGTTATTACTTTTCACCAGGAGCGTGAGCTGAGGAGATGAAAGGGCTGGATATGAAAGAGCCTTTACAGAAAGCTGCCGTCACAGTGTCTGCTCTTGGTGGGGCATGGGCAGCAAACGCACTCCCCTCATCTCCCTTCATCCTGCAGATGATGAATGAGACCGGCAAATCCCACGCGTTTGTGCTTGCTGTGGTCTCCTGTGCAGAGACCCCACATCCCTTGGCTTGTCCGCAGCTCCTCATACGCACAAGCTGAAGGTGCATCTCTTTACAGACCCAGGGCTGGTTCCAAATGCCAGCCCTAGTGTTGAACTGCTCTGAAAACAGGGAGGTCTGCTAGCTGTCACAAGCCATGCAATGTGTCTTTCCTACCAGGGCATGGACCAGGGGAGGAAGACTACACGGGTGAGGGACAGGCCAGGTCTTTTCCACAGGGAGAGACTGCCAGGTCCTTTCCACAGGGACAGACTGCCAGGTCCTGTGTGCCTGCACAACAGCCCAGCAAAGCCAGGCTGGCTGCCAGGACAGTGGCTGGAGAGGGCAGGGAGGACCCTTCTCACCACTGTGTCCTACCTCCCTCTTTCCCATCCTCATCCACCTCCATTAGCCATCACTGCTGGGAGCCCCCGAGCACTGTGCACAGCTGATCTCCAGCCAAGGGTGGCTGAGGCCACAGGAAAGGGACCCTACTTTTTGTTTTCCTCTTCGGTCTCCTCGTCCTCTAGATCATTCCCAGCACCTGCAGCCACTGTTTGGAGCTCAGGGCCCTGGAAGCGCTCGAGGAAGGGGTCTGGCCCTTGCTGCTCCTCGTGCAAGCTCTTGTTGGCCCAGTCCCTCAGCACCAGCACCAGTCGGACTATCCTGGACGGGGGAGAGAGGCAGAGTCAGGAGGTGTCTGTGGAGCAAGGAGAAGCAAAAGCTTGAGATCAAGAGGGGGCTAGAGCTGAGAAGAAAACTCTCACAGCTTCCTCTCAAGTCCAAACATTTCCTTTTTCCCCCCTTGTGGTGATGGTCTGGGACCAAGAATATACGAGCAAGAGAGCCCACCCTGGCAGAGTCCCACAGCTCCTTCCCCAGTCCTGCTGCCATTCCCACAGGGACATGAGGAACGTGTGGGTGACTGGGGCAGGGTGAGGCTGCCTGCAAGGGAAAGGAGCCCCCAGGCCCTCCCGGGGCCCCAGAGGTGATGAAGCTGTCTCCTCCCGCAGCTCTCTCCGCGGGCACCAGGGCACACAGAGCAGCATTCACAGACACTGGTCCCTGCAACCCTTGAATGCCATACAGCAGGAGAGGATCCTGAACCCATGCAAGCCCCCAAGTGACAAAGCCAGGCACAAAAGGCTCAGGCTCACCCCAGGCCAGCAGCACACACAGGTACCTGGCCAAGGCTCGCCTGCCTTGGAAAGCGGGGGCAGCCGGCTGCTCCCCCCCATCTGGAGGACCCCCTCTCTGCAGCTCTGAGGAGGTGTCATCCTGGGTTGAGCCGATCCTGCAGTGGGGAAAAGGGGGTTCACAGCCACACTGTGCCATCATGGCACCTGCCCACAGCCAGATGAGGTGGAGGAAGCAGGCAACTGAGGACCATGCCAGGTCTCGGCAGACACACCGAACTGGCCCTCCTCTCCCCTGCCCCACCGCTGCCTCCCTCAACCAAACCAGGGACAAGCCTGACCTCCTGGTGCTGAGCCCCGTCCTCTCTGTGTCACCATCCTCTCGGGCTTGGGCGGGTGGGCAGGGATGGCAGTTGGCTGGTGAGCTGTTCAGACCATTACTCTTGGCAGTCATCCTCCATGCGAGGAGACCATGGGCACACACCCTGGCCCAGAGGCCTGCAAAGAGCAGAAAACATCCACAGGAAGAGCCATGCAGGACACATGACATGGTTTTGACACAGAGATACAGCACAGCATAGGAAGAGAGGGTCAAACACCATAGGATGTGCCCACGCCACATTTTCCACCACCAGCTGTCACTGATGCTGCAGTAAGAGTCCTGCGGAGCATTTCACCCTCCCCAAGAGATCCCACATCTGCCTGTGGCCCATGAAAGATGCTCTCCTCATTGTTCAGGCTCCTCAGCCATTGCCGGGGCAACAGCATTGCCAGCGAGCTGTGCCATAACAACAAGCCCACGGCTCTCGGCACCACTGCCTGCCCGAGGACAAGAAAATAGACCCATAAGGAATGTAAGCACAAGGCCAGCCCTGGCAGGGAGATGATGCTGTGCAGCAGCACAGGGTAGACTTTGCATGTAGAAAGGTGTTTGCGCCTGAGCAACAGTCTCCCTTCCCCAGGGCACTGCAACCTACTGGTGGTCTGCCCAGAGAGCCCCACCTCTCGTCACCACAGCAATCTCCCCTGCATTGGAAATTAACGTTTTCTATTTTAAAAGACCCTTGCTGAGGTTCTTGCTGGCAGGAGCTACCATCTGGTTTCAGAGAGCATCAGAGAAGACCCTACATTAATACGTGGAGGCTGCTGTGGAGCTGTTAAGTGTGGAATTTCATCGGGGTTTATCTAAAAAGTGAGAGACGCCCACGGGTCTTACCCAGCTCCAGCAGCCCGTGCAGCCCTCACTGTTCTGTTGCACCCTAGTATAGATCGCACCGTGCAAAAGCACCTCACAGAAACACAGACTTGCACACGCGTGGACACAAAGGCACACAGGCATTGCCCAGCCCTACCTAGATCACGTACTCCCACCTGCTCCCCCCAAGGCACAGTATGGCCTCCATATCCCCCCATGGATAAGGCAGGTTCCTGGAGACAACACATTCATGCTCCCACACAGTGCAGCCCACGGCCGAGGCTCTGCTTGGGCAAGGCAATACCTTGTACACCTCTACCAACACACAAAGACTATATCCACGCTGCACGCAGAGGGACAGTCATGCAAGCCCAACCAAGCCACCTCCCTGGGGCAGCAGAGTCACTGCCAAGAATCTACCACTGTCTACTTACGAGCCTGGCATCCCCCGAAGCCTTCAACACTTGGCTGCTGCCTAACGTGGGCTAGCAGGGGTGGCTGGGGAGCATCCCTGCCCTGGGAGCCTCCCAAGCTGTCTCCGGACTACTCAGGCTTTTAAAACACATGTAGGGCTGCAAAGCAAAGCTAGCACAAGCTGCCTGCACTCCTGCCCTTCTCCCCTGCCTAAGCAGAGAAGCAGGTGAGGTGCCCAGGCAGCAGCGGTGCGCAGGGAGGGTACACACGCATGCGTGCGTGTGTCTCATCACAACAGCACGCCCATCCCCTGAGCATCCTCGATGCCCGGAGCAGCAAGGCGCACTTCAGAGGAGTTAATAGCAGCCAGCTTTGTGTCTGGGGGATAAAAGGGGAGGAGGGAAACGTGCTGCTCAGGGATGCTCCATTCCCCACCCACACGTCCCCTTCTCCCTCTGTCCCTTCCTTGGTGGCTGGAGGGACCCCAGACATCTCTCAGGGCAGAGCCCAGCTGGAGATTGCAGCCATCCTGAGCAGCTCTGGGTCTGGCAGCTCCCGAGTCCCCAGCAAACCTTGGGGAAGGATCACTGCCCACTCAGGGACAGGCACAGGTAGCAGGGCCCCAGCTGGGCTCAAGTCCTGCTGCATGAGGGAATGCACTGGCATTGCCTCCTGGGCCAACATCTTCTGCGCCCTCCCAGGCCTCTGCCTTAGGGAAAAACAAAGCTGGTGACTATTTCCCGGCTTCACAGGCTGTGCTACAGCTACTGCTATGATGGGAAATTTGCAGAAGTAGCCACATTTTAACGCCCTCCCATCAAGTTACCTCTTCTCACGCTCAGGGATCAGGAGACCAAACGTGCTGCTCTGGAGTCCTGGTGAAGAGAGATGCAGAGTTTGAAGATGATCATGAAATGCATCTTTCACCAATTTCTGCCCTCATATTCTGTTCACAAAGTCATTCTAATAACCAGTTAGCAAAAAATTTGCATCCCCAAGGCAATAAGGAAGAGGTTATTTTTTACCCCCTTCCTCCAGCATCTGGCCCCTTGCAGTGGCTGAGGCTGGATCAGTCCCTGTCGTGTGCATAGAGTCCTGCATCATGCGCAGGGCTGATCTGAAAGCACCAGCACTGGAGACCCTTGCTATCAAAGCTTTACCTTTTTTTTTTTTTCTCCAAAGCCTTAAATTCCACTTGTTCTGATCTCACTGAAAACCTGGACAGCAAGGAGCCCGAAAGAAGAAACGGAATTTTTGCAGCCTTGGCCAGGGCTGCTGGCAGCATTGGGTGCTTCCCGGGTGAGCACCCAGGAGCACGGGATGCATCACCGTGCTCTTGTCCCCACGCCACAGACCTCAGCACTGGGGACAGCTCACAGAGCAGGAGCCCCTGCAGCAGCATGTGTCCTCCTTCCACCTCTCCTTTTGCTCCCTGCCTGCAGTTGCCTTCAAAAGCCACATGGGAACTCCAAGAGCTGCTCCCTCACAGCTCCCTCGAGCACCATATAGCACAAACCACTTCATTTTTCATGCACGTTGCTGTGGCAGTGACCCTAGGAGACACCCAGCCCTGCCACATGTGCTGCCCTGGGACAAAGAAGAGCCAGCAGGAGGAAGCAGGGAAGAGAGAAAGGAAATAAATAAAAGCATCACACCCCAACAGGAATGGCATTAACCAGAAACTCTCCTCCTCCAGATCACCCCCAGCCAGGGTGGCTGGCATGCGCGTTTTACACCAGCAGGCCAAACAGCCTGTAGCTCTAGAGATGTCAGTAAGCCAGCCTCCGATTAAATAAGCATGTGTGGCTGAGACGTCCAGCACCAGGTCAGGGTCCCGCTGCCGAAGGAATAAATCTTACCTGTTCCCATCCACTGGGATACTAGGATCAGACTCCATAGTTGGCAGAAGAACACATCCAGAACACACGGAGTTTATTAAAATACGCATTTTACAGGTCATAATTTCTAGATCTACACTAGGATTTATGCGTCACATAAAAGTCATATTATATCCCCTACAACCTGCCAATAATTAGCCTTTGAGAACACATACAGTCTGATCACCTCTCCTCCAAACATCTTCAGTCCACACATTGAAGGTGATGTGTCCCCCAAATGGTCAGCCCTTCTCACCCTAAAATAAAGCTTAAAAAAAAGCCAACCATAAGCTTTCTCCAAAACATGTTTGCACCTGTCAGAGAAGAGAAACCAGCCAAATGATTTACTTACTTTCCTGGCATGAGTCACACAGCAGGAGCCTCCTTATACAGGCCTGTTGTGTAAGGTCCCCTGGTAACCTTGACCACATCCCTGAGCCACAAGCCACAGGAACCACCCCTGCACCAGTGCTCCCATCCCTTACGTATACGCTGCCATGGCACGGCATGGCATGCCAAGCCCACCACACCATCCTGGCTCTCATCTGCAATAAATCTCAGTGCTCTCCTCAGCTCAGCTATCAGGCACAGGTTCAGACCTGCAATTACTTGTGGGACAGTTATTTATTAGTCAATGTCCAGCTGCCAGATTTACAGTCACAGATGCTTGATGCAGTTGCAGGCAGAAAACACCCAAGCATCGATGTCTGTAAATAAGCTATTGGGACACCTGGATGACCAGCTACAATTATTTATAGGTGGAACACAGAGGTCCTGTTAAACCATGCCAAAACGTTGCCCCCTGAGCCTGCAAGCACAACTCCAGCAGATGTGCTGGATGAACCACCAAAAGCATCTCAAAGTCACCTCAGATCCAAATGTTACTAAACTCCACAGAAGGAAAGAAACAGCAAAGCTGTTGAACTGGGCTTGTTTTTAGCTAAAGAGCATTTGGGCCTGGGCCAAGAATTCCCCTCACCTGTGTTCTTGCACCATTGCTGAAGTTACAGCTTGGCAGCAGACCTGGGAGCAATCCTACCCTCTGGCATTGGCAATCTAACAAATACCTACTGCTGCCCAAATGGGCAATCTTCCATGGCCTGTCTGGTGCTATCACTGTTGGTACGAGGTCTTACAATCCAGAGAGTCACCATGAGGAGGTTTCCCATTTAAATCTCTCTGGGAAAGAGCCAAGCTCCTGGATAAGTCCAGACCTCAGCAACGCTCTTACAATCACTTTGGATCTGAACATTTGCAAACCCACTGCTGAAATGCCTCCAGCAGGACAGGAGCCGAGGAGATGGTGGCACAGGAGGGGCTGCCGGGATGGGAGCTCCTGGGTCCTCTGGCTCCATACCTCCTAGAGCAGGGGCTATGGCACAGGAGAACTGGCAGTACTACCTCCACCAAAGAGCAGTTGCGCAAGGAAGAAAAGAAAACCCACCAGCAGTTTAAAAAACACTCAACCACTCTACACAAGCTTTTGGGGTGGAAGATGAGGAACAGACCGCAGCAGTTGGCTGAGGACTTTTATGGGGTCAGAATTGAGTTATCCAAGCTGGGACATGGTCAGGGGACTGGGCCCATCAGTCTAAGACTGCAACAGGACCCCATGTCCGCAAACACCCAACACCTTGGTTTTGCATCTCCTCCAGCAGACGGCCCAAGGGCCAGTGGGTCTCCCATTGCTTTGCACAGGACAGACATCTCCTATGTCAGCCACCAATTTCTTATGAGACCTGGGCTCGTCACAGCAGCACTGTTCCACACACGCACTGACCCCATCAAACATACAAGGTGGTTGCTAGTGCACACAGAGCATTTGCGGCCGCAGCCCAGCCCTGGGACTACACGTGTTGGGCCATACTCCTTGTACCCCACCTCTCCCTCACACCCGTCTCCAGCTGCTGTGGCACGAGGTCCAGCTTCATCATTTCCCTCGCCCACCTCTGATACTAGAGTATGGGAGAGGAATGGCACCTTCATTGTAATCGAGGCCTAAAGGACACAGATCCTCAAGGGCCTACAGTGCAAAAAGCAGGTCAAGTGAAGAAGAAACACGTAGTTTTACTGTTTCCAAGTACACGAGCAAGGATCCTCTCCCTGCCCTCACCCACCCTGCCAGGGTTGGGGGGAGGTCGGGGCACAGGAAATCATCTCCTCAGCCAGAGCCACGTGTTGATGAGGCTGGCAGAGATCAGCACGGAGTAGACCAGGGTCTCCTTCTGACGCCAGGCGTTGCACTGCTCCTCCAGCACGCGGAGCCTCCCCGAGATCTTCATCAACTGCAAGGGAAGCAGTGGGGCCGCTGTCAGCCCTGCAGCAAAGTGCAGGACGCTGGCTGCAGCCCAGAGGTGTGGGACAGCAAGCGATGGAGGGATGGGAGCTGCCTTCTCCCTCAGGTCTTCCTTTTCTAGAGCAGCAGCTGTCTTTGAGGGGGGAGAATTAGCAGCAGTATCTCAGCTCCTGAGCAGATGCTTCAGGAAAGAGCCCTTGCCATGAGAAGAGCATCTGAGCTCTTTACTGCCAGCAGATGGAGGGGTCTGGCTGTCTCCTGTAGCCCTACAGCCCCTCAGGGCAGGAGCTTGATGGGTCAACAGACATGCAAGCCCTCCCCTGCTTCTCCATTAGCAGCATCAGCCGGGACTAGCTTGGCAACACCAGCCCATCAGGACTGAGCAACAGACCCCTGGAGCCCCTTCACCCACCCTCCCATGGCTTTCACAGGAAACATTTGCAGCCCTTCACCCCCATCTCACCTGCTTTCTCATTGCTGCCATCTCAGCCACCCCAGCCTCCTCCAAGGCGCTCTCTGGGCCTAGGCCAGCCTCCTGGGAGCTGGGGAAGGAAAACAGAGATGCAGACAGACAAACACTGCTCAAGAAGTGCAATTGCCTTCCCACACACGGCACTGCCACGGGGAGCTGAGCCATGCAGGTAGCGCGTACGTGCCCAGGATGTGCTGTCGGGATGCAGCATCAGGAGAGAGGAAACAGCACCTGCACAGCACATGCTCATCTCTTCCTAACCCCCATCATGCATATTTATACCCCTCCACCATGCACCTCACAGTGATCACAACAAAACCTACAGCACATGCCATGACAGACAACAGGGAACCTGCATGCTTGTATTTCTTTAGGGGTCCAAGAGAGAAAACATATTTACCGAGCATCCATTCTTTGTAGCCAGAGGAATTTGTTAAGGGTTGGATAACACATCTTTAGAGCCAGTCAGGTAAATACGTATCACAGGGCCAATGCCGAAATGGAGGGATGATCTCATTTACATCAGCAGGTGAGGATCCTGCTGGTGGGAAGCAGCCGTCAACGGGGGGGGGGCGGGAACTATCTGAGCAAGTGCATCGGCCAGCAGAAAAGGGTTCTCTTTGCCGAGACAAGGATTTCTTCCTCTCCGGTATCTCCAGGTACCACAAGCTCACTTCCCCCAATTCCCCAGACCGAAAAAAGTATCACTTTTTGCTCTTAAAGCAAATTTTACCTGCAACTTGAAACATAAACAAGCAACCCCAGCATGCACCACTTTCTTCCATCCATGGAAAGAAAGAGGCCACCACTGGGATTAGCTGCTGGACTGGCAGAGGCAATACAGACCCTGGATCTCCAGGGCATCCCCTGGAGACACAGGCTTGCTGCAGTGCCCACAGCACTGAGCCACAAAATAAAGCCACAAAATAAAAGTAGATCCACAGTGAGAAAAATCAAAATTGCCACATTCGGTCTGTTGTTCCCATCATCACAGACTAGCTCTACATCAGTTCTGCTATAATCAGAAGTCCCCTATGCACACCAATAACTCGCGTGGGCACTCGCTGATACCATATGGGTTAATGAGTGTCTAACACCGCTCCTTCGGAGACTCTGGGGAGGAGACAGTATTTATTCCTGTTTGCAACATGATGCTGATCTCACTGAAGACAAGCCATAACAGCATGCAGAGGAGATTCAGTGAATCTCTGAAAATATGTTTGTGAGATAATACCTTCACATAATGTAGCTGCGGTGTAAAATGAAAGTCACAAAAGAAAGAAAATCCAATTTCTCACAGCACAGAGCCATTAAAAAAGGACACATCCTGCAGCTTTTGATTGAAAAATCCCAGTTGATACAGAACACCCTTCAGAGCAGAGACTACAAATTACCTTCTGATGACTCATACCCTTCAAGAGGTCACTGTCAGGCAAATATTCCAGTCTCTGTCCAAGACCAGACTTCTCTTTACTAAAATTTCAGGATAAACAAGTCAGCTGTCATTTTTTTTATTTTTATTGTTGCATAAGGGTACAAAGTTATTGTATCGAAGAGATACTGTATGCATCTAAAGCAATGCAAAGTACCAGGAAGAGGTGTTTCAAGGTGGCTGGCCTCAAAGAGAGATCAAGACCTGGGGAGAGGCCTGGGACTCACCCCATGGCGTTACAGCAGTCTGCAAGCTACCACCTCTCATGGTACCATGGCCTAAACCTCCTCTACCGCTGATGGGAGGAGGGAGAAGGTCTTACGTAGCCACTAATCAGATCTGTTGGCATGCCTAGACTTCATTTAAAAAAAAAAAAAAAAGCGACATTTGAAGACAGTCAGCCTACTGTGGTTAAAAGCAGGGACATCACTTTGCATCATCCACAGGCAGAAGCCAGCTCTGCTGCCTGCACCTCCGCGCCAGCTGGGGAGGGAAGGCAGGATGTGCCACTGATGGCACTGATGATGGATGCTTGCTCTCCTCCCTTTCTGCCTGGAGGCTTTGCTCAAGGAGAATTAGAAGTATTTAGACATTCCTCTGGGGGCTCAGCAGCCTTAGAGCAGTGGGGACACCTTAAGGCTGCAATGATGTCTTTGAACACGTTAAATTTACTGTACATGCACAGATAAGAGTGTGGTGGAGATAGTTGCTCCAGCATATCCAGAGAGATTGAGGTCATTGCATACCTATTCCAGTGAGCACACAGGCATACTGCACCCTGGCCAGAGGCATCGGCTATGGGATGAGTAACTCAGTGCAGCCAGTTCGTGGAAAAAGGTTAATTAAGAGTGTTAAGAGTGACCAAGATACAGCCAAGGGTGCTGGGAGCCTGCAGAAGAGGGTGTCTTGGGGACAGGACCTGGGTCAGGCCGTCTGTTCTGGATTTTGATTCCCTTCACACATTTCTCTCCATCAAGCTATCAACGCATGCAGAAAAATTAGCACTTGCTTAGCAGTGAAGAGCAGCTGTAATCCCAGCAATGTCACAGGCGGCGTTCAATCACTTGGGGTGCCTGGGGCATCGGTGTTACACCAAGCAGGAGACACAAGCTGGGCTGGGTTAGCAGGGTGCACCCAGGCTGGCTGCACCAGGCGTTCCCGGGCCAGGCACCCAGAGCTGGCAGACAGGACAGGCGAGAAGGAGAGTCTGGGGCAGATATGCAGGACCATCCTGCTCCCACGCCCTGCAGCCTGCGGTTCACAGAGCTCATGCCTGGCTCATGCCTTAGCAAGGCAAAGGCAAGTCCTTGCAGAATGACAGGGAGGTGGCTCAAGACGAGCCAAAGTCACCTGGACGGCACTGGGTCTTGCCGAGAGTTCTGGACACGGTGGAAGAGCACCTGGCCCAGGAGGTACATGGTCTGGAAGATGTTCTGCATGGAGTAGATCCTGCCCGTCTCTGTGAGGAGTGGGAGCGGGGCACTGCGCGCAGGCGGGGGGCACGCGTCCGGCCTGGGGTGCACACAGAATCATGCCTGTTATTTTCCAGCCTCGTACAGCACAGGCACAGCCTGGCATTTGGTGATGCCCTTCATCCCTTCAGCAGCTCCAAGCACCTCTGGGCAATGCCATTGGCACCCAGACCCCCATGTCACCACGTGGGAGAACCCCTGACAGCAGCCCTCAGGCTCCAAGGCAGTTGCCTGACTCCTCCAAAGCCAGAGGTTCACCAGCTGCTCTCACAGGGGTTGCAGAAGGCAGACCTCTTGCTACCCAGGACAACCCTGGACTTCTAGGGGGAAAGGTGGCTCTGCTCTGGGATTAAGTTAGAGACGATTTCTCCACTGGAGAGACTCCGGAGCCCCAGGCCATGAGCAGAGGATCACTATCACCATGATACTGCTCACAAGCTACACTCAAAGAGCTGAAAAGCAAGTGTGCTCTTAGCCCACCCTGTCTGCACAGCACTACAAGTTTCAACAACCCTTTCAGAAACTCAGTTAAGCCCTGGTGCCTCATTTGCCCATGGTCACCTGCCCATAGCCCCCAGCACTCTGCCATGCTGGTGCTAGAACAGGAGAGCACGTTGCAAAGCACCAACAGGAAGATGGGCAGAGCCAGGGAGACCGGGACAAGCCAGGCAAGGACCGACAGCACTCCCAGCCTGCTGCAAGAGGGGACAAGCTCCCCCATGTGCATCTCAGCAGAGAGCTCATCACCCTGGGGACCAACACAGCTGCCTTCAACACTGCCTGGCACAAACGTCTCTGACACCAGAAGCCATGTTCCTCTTGTGCAAGAGTAGGACTTGCCAGGCATTGCCTTGCCCCAATCTGGATACCCCCCACCCCGGGGCACCGACACCAGAGAGCATCAAAGCAGCACAGACAACAGGGGATGCTGATCCCCACCCACCCCACACGGCTCTGGGTTTGTGCTCACCGCTCATGGTGCTGGCCCGGGCTGCGCAAGGCCAGCTGGGTACAGTCACTTGGAGTCCTCTCCCGCCGCGACCTGCTGCTGTGATGGCCCTGTTGGCATCAAACACAACTGTGTTAGCACAGAGATCCTGCACAGGGTGAGCCCAGCCCGGTGCCACGCATGGTCTGCAGTGCCAGAAGCCTGTCAGCAAAGGGAAAGCCCTCAGTGGTGGGAGCGCTACGTGAGCCCCAAACCTGGTGAACTGATGCTGGGGTGGGTGGGGAGACATGGTCAGAGCAGGGTGAGGGTCACCAGCAAGGACCCTGCTGATCTGATCTCTATTCAGATCAAAAATCCTGAACCTAATGCATTCAGGAATGGCTCTTGAATCTCAGGGAGGTGAAAGCACTTGAGAAGGCAGATCAGCAGCTCCAGCAGCCATACCAAGCCTTTGCCTGCCCATGTCAGGGGCCTCCCTTTGAATTAGTTTTTTAAAAAAAAAAAATAAATCTGCTTTCAACTCTGACACCAGAACCCTTTACGCTGCAATGATGAAACAGCTCCATCACGTACTTCATCCAGGAGAAACAGTAGTTGAAAAGGGACTTCAAAAGCAGCAGAAGGAGGTTGTTGGGGGACTGCACCTACCTCAGCCTATCTCCTGCTCACAAAATGCAGTAGGACATCTGGCTGAATGGGTGTTCCAGCATGCAGGTGTGTACTGGTTATGGGACAGAAACAGATCCCACCACCCCCACACCCTCACTCCTAGGACTACTAGGAGGAGGTAGCAATCTGGAAGATGAATTCTGGCTTGGGCTGATAACAGACCTCTGAAGAAACCCAACGCTGGGATTGCTCCCCTTCCCACCACAGGCAACCCCATCTGCTCTCAACATAGTACCGATCGTTTGCGTTTCTGGGAGCTTGATCTGCTGGCCACATGCAGAAAAGGAAGCTCCCCGAGGTGGGTGGGCTGCGCAGAGTCCGGGGACATGTGCACCATGACAGAGGGGACCTTCCTCTCCTGGTTCAGTGGGACGGGCCTCAAACTGGCATCTGATATTTCTACAGAGAGGAGAGAGGGAAGAATTAAACCAACCCAAATGCCCTCAGGAAGGAGAGAAGAGAGATCCAACCATATAGGAGAGCCAACCCCGTGTCTAGTCCCAGACGTACATCAAAAAACATGTCCCGCAGCTGTGAGTGGCAGGACAGCCTGGAGAGGCATGGACTGGAAGGCAACCAGACACACTGCTCCAGGAAAGTGAAGTTTCAGAGCTGTTTTTCAAAGAGACAGGGACATATGTCTCTGCATGCCAAAGCAGGGAGCCTACTAAAGGCCAAGAGGGAACTGTAAGAGATGTAGAGGGAAATACCTCCACATTTTGCTCCTCACCTTTTGGAACTAAGACCCCTCCTGCTTTCTGTTGGTCACCTTTGCCCACCTCTCCCCAAACATCTCCCCACTGTCCTGTCCTACCTTTCGGAAGAAAGCTGACTACAGTATCTGCCCCATCCTCTCCTCTTGCAAAGCAAACCTGGGGACTTTATAAAGGGATCCTACTCCCTAGGATGTTGTAGAACCCCACCAGCCTTCAGCCACCCCAAAAGACAACCCAGGACATTACCTGCAAGAGAAATCCTATCAGGGATGTGCATCTGAAAGGAAGGAGGGACATCCTCTGTCACTGGCTCCTCATCCACAGGACTGAAGCTATCTGCTACCTTCAGCCTGTTGGGAACCTGCATCCTTTGATTGATGGCTTCTGTGAAGAGCAGGTCACAGCGGACTCGGTTCAGGTCCAGTCCCCAAAACGGCCACATCTTTTTTGATTTCCTCAGATTGCTTAAGCACCCTGGGGTTTCACATATTGGAAAAGAAAGCTGAGTGAAAGTGGTAGCAAGCAGCTCTTCCAAACTGGCACCTGCACAGGGACAACATACATGCTATAAGACAGCTAAAATACAGGCAGAAACAACCTAAAAGACAGACACCATCAGAGTTGTCCGAGAGAACAGGGTGTCCCATGAAGTCCAGCTGGCGGGGGCAAGGGTGCAGGACCACTACAGGTGCAAACTCCTGCCCAGCAGGGCGAGAAAGGAGAAAACTTCTACATGTCCTGGGAGCAAAGCATGAGCTTAGCACCTATTGCCTCAATTGACAGCAAGGAAAGGGCAATAGTTCAGCACACCTGTGGAAGAAGAGCGATTCAGTATACCCTAAAAATTAATGAAAAAAAAAAATTATTCTCCATCCAGAAGTAAAGTTTTTTGGAGGGCTGGGAGCACATTTTTACATTCATACAACTTCAAGGAAAAATAAGGTTTTCTAAAAACAAAACACGTGTTTTGGTGATAAGATTCCAGGTTACCACAGGAAAAACTGAGCACTAAACTCTTCCTCAACACACACATTCGCTTCAGTATCCCCCAGGACCGTACCGCATTCCCCACCCAATCCAGCACCCATCTCCTTGAGTGACCCACACCAAGCTGAACAAGATGGACTTTGCCCTGAGCAGAGCTGCCAGACACTGAAGCATCCTCTTGGAGGGGAAGGAAAAGCACACATCAGCTCCCCCAGGCCACTGCCGGCTCGGCTCTCTTCCAGGAGAGGACTGGCACTGAGGAGGGACACAGTTCCCAGCTCTCATGGCTCCTGGTGGTAGCCAACAACAGGAGCAGGACATGGGACATGGACATTATCTGGGGCTTTGAAGCTGCTCAGGACGCACAACTGCCACATGCCTCAGCTTCCCCTTTGCCAAGTCCCAGGGCTCTGAGAAGTGCTCCGGGACCACAATGTCCTAACACTTTCACCGAGCGATGCAAGCAGAGGGCAATCAATGTACATTTTTGGGATAGGAGCCCCGAAAAACACCTTCCTGGCTCCCAGCATTTGCACTCTTTTTCTCAAAACGCTGCAGCCAAGGAGAAAACCCCAACAAGCAAGGGCTGCCGAGGCTGACAGACCGCAGTGCTGCCCCAGCATCCCAGACGTGCCACATGCATGCACAGCTCCCCTGCACAGCTCCCCTGCACCCTCCTTCCTGCCACCCTTTGAGCTCACCATGCCCAAAAAGGTCCCCCTTTGCTTCCAGGTCAAAATCTCCAGCATAAGAAGGGCTGCCTGCTCCGTCACAGCCCAAACAGGCAGAGGAAGGAGAGGTGTTCCTATTCAAAGCTCACGGGGGAAACGGGAGGAGGCGAGCAAGCAGGAGCGTGCAGGGGCCCTGCCTTCTTTGATCACGTCCAGTGTCTATATTTAGCAGCCAGGTCTCTGACACTGCTTTTCCAGCCCACCAGGCTGCTCCAAGCCAGCAGTAGCCAGGGCTGCCCACTGCCACCCTCGCTGCTACTTCTCAGGGTACTTTGGACCCTCTCGCTTGCCCCAGCCCCCTGTCACCCCCTGGGATATCACCCAGGGGAGAGGAGCAGAGGGAAATCCCTGGGGAGGAGCACCGCCTCCCAAAGCCTGAAGAACCACAGGAGACATGGCCCCCGCGCCACCAATCCTGTCCCCTGCAGCAGCTGGGCCCTGTAACTCCAGGTACATGAGGGTGGCAGAACCGGCTCCACGCCTGCAGTAACAAGCACTTCCAGTGAACACCTGCCTCACACTGTTCTCTCCTCCTCTGTCATTAAAAACCTTTCTATTAAAGAGACAGAAATTTGCCCAGCATCAGCTGTGGCAATTTCCTGCTTCCAACCACACAGAGATGAGATCCCTGTCTCTGCAACCAGGTCTGCCCCAGAGGTGCTGTCAGAGACACAGTGCGCAGGGGCACAGCAGCCCCGGGCTGCCCCACACCTCCACCACCCTGCCCAGACCCAACACTGGCATGGGTGACACCAACCCACGGGTGTCACAACACATATGCAGCCTGCTTCTCCCCAAAACCTCAAAGAAAGTGGATTTTTGCAGGAACCCCCCCACTCGAGAGCAGGGCAATGTCTTGGGAAGGTCCCAAAGTGCTGTCAGTCCCGCAGATGAAACCCGCATCAGACACCCAGACCCACAGTCCACAACCATGGAGACCACTAGGTTTCTCCTTCACATTTTTGGTGCTTTAGAGGAATGAACACCCTGTGTTCCTTTCTCAGCCTTCTCTCTGGGAAACCAGAATATATTAACAACAATAAATCTGGAGAGGGCAGATCGGTTCATTTTCTAATCACCTATGAAACTGCTGCAGCTCCCAAAGAGCAGAGGGATGGGAGGGGAGTGAGAAGCAGGCTCTGAGAGACTAAGCTATTAAGAAAAGAAAAAAAAAAATCAGCTGTCAAAACCTATAAGAACAAAATGCTTAAGTGGCTGGATTTCCTCCTTTAACTTTCTTTAGGGCTTTTTCTAGCTATTGCCAAGCAACCCCCCCTCGCCAGCGGAAGACGACTGCTTCTCAGCCTCTGCTTTGGCACTTCTCCTTGCATTTGGAGCGACAGGGAATTTCCGGCTCACTAAGCCTGTGAGTAGGTTTAAGTCCTGCAAGCCGGGAAAACCTGCCCTGGGGAGGGAAACCCCACAACCTCCCTCTCTCCATCCCTCCCCAGCCCAGGATACTCCGCACAAGGCAGGCGGGGGTACCAGCCCGCTCCAGCACCCACCCCCACCCCTTCACCTCTCAGGGTGGGATGTTGGAGTGAGCAGCCCTCTGCTAGAGGAGCTGACCTCGCTCGCAGCTCTCCCCTTCGGCTTGGAGCTGTACCTTGTCACGACAGAGAGGGGCTAAGAGGGAAGGGAACGGGTTTTGTCACCCGGCTCAGCTCCTGCCGCCTGCCACCGCCAAGCCGCAGAGCGCAGCCGGCCACGCAGAGCCGGGGGAGGACTCCTCTGCCACCCGGGTCCCCGGGCCTCGGCCTAGGGATGCGCGGAGGAGCAAAGGGCTCCAGGGATCCCAGACACAGCACCACCGCGGCGGGGGGGGGGGGAGTGCGGAGAAACTCAGTTCCACGGGACACGCGTGAGAGGAGCGGGCCACCCACGGGGCACGGGGACCGGAGCGGGGCTGGGGGGCGGCTCCAGGGCACGGAGGGCTCCCATGCCCTCCCAGGGGAGGCATCCGGCCCCTCGCCCCCCCGGGACGCCCCAGTACCTCCCGCCGCCGGAGGCGCTCCGCCACCGGGGCTGCCCGCGGAGCCCAGCCCCGTCCCGACCCCGGCTCCGGCACCCACCGGCTTTGCAGCTTGCAAATTGGGGGCGGGGGGGCACTTACTTTTTTCTTTTCTTTTTTTTTTTTTTTTCAGTCCAAGGCAACCTTCGGACCTGTAAACAGCCGCGCCCGCTGCCAACCGGGGCGGGGACGGTGTCGGTCGGGACAGCCCCCAGCAGCCCGCCCTCCCGGCAGCACGCCCGCCGCGCTTAAAGCCGCAGCCGGGGTAATTAAGGAGCTGCGACTCATCAGCGCGGCACCTCTCCGGGGGCAGTGCCCGCGCGCCCCCCCGCCCCGCAGGTCAGCCTCTCCCAGCACCGATCGCGAAGTTAAGAAGTTTGGCGGAGCGAAAGCACGGCTCTTGCCAGGGCAAATCCGGGGGACAGAGCAAACCCAGGAGCTTCACCAGGTCCCCCTCGTCCCCACGCACACGCTGCCCAGCGATGTTTGCAGGCAAAGCAACCCGCGCTTCAAGGTGAGGGCTCAGCCCGCCTCCTCTTGGCACCCCAACGCTGCTGCCCGTGGCAGTCCCAGCCACAGCATGTCCCCATGCCACGGTGGGAGCCCGGGCAGGAGCGGAGACGGCGGCCAGCCAAGTGGCAAGCTGTGCCAGAGCTAATCTCTCCCATCTCGGTGGAATCCGCAGCGATAAAATGGTCCGTTTGGGATGAACAACAGTTTTAAACACTTCTGAATGGGGACAGAGTCCAAGACCTGACCATAAAATCTGGTTTTGAAAGGGCTTAAAATAAATCCCGCGCTGCCCTAGCCTTGCTATTTAAAGGGGATTATCTAAGAGGTTTAGGAGCACACAGAGGAACAGCAAGACAACTTGTGCACCTAAATCCCCTCAAAGACCTTAGGAAATCCCTCCGCACTTCACCCACCAACTGGTCAGGGCTCACCAAGAGTTGCACCACATGCCCAGGGAAGTCAAAGGCTCCTGTCGGATGTGTGGGGTTTGTTCCCAGCCCCACAGCAGCACGCACCCGATCTCCAGAGATGGTCCCCTCCTCACTGGGGACTGTGCTGCAGCGGTGCCTGGGGGGCAGGTATTGGCACTGTCATCCCACAGGTGCCTCCATCACCCTGCAGAGCTGAGCCCCAGCACCCCAAGATGGAAATCCAGCTGTGCCCAGTGAGACATCCTCCCTGTGGGAAAAAGCCACCTGTGCCACTCAGACAGTGAGGGTTTTTTAATAAATACCTTTTTTTGCACAGAAATATACCAAGTTTTACAGAATACAAACTGCAGGGTTAATGACCGAGCATCAAAGACAGAGGATGCAGAGCGCCCTTCTGTCTCCCTCCGGTCTTTTCCAGGCTCTGACCCCAATGCTCACTGTCAGGCCTTCCCATAACCCCAATTTGCTAAGGCCGAAAGGCAGAGTAAAGGCCTGGGAGGGGACAGACAAGGTGCCAGCAGCTGCAAACCCCACATGTCCTGCCCTAGGAATGGCCATGCTGGGCAAGCCTCAGCTCTGGGCTGAGGGCACCTGCTGTGAGAGCATCACTGGGACTGAGCGGGGTGCGGGCAGCCAATGGATGTACAATAAATAGCCTTTCGGTGCTGGTGGAGAGACTGGTGCTGGGGTGAACGCCAAGGGGTGGCAGTGCTGGGAGTTTCTGGGCTATTCCTTGGGAGCTGGTGAGCACAACCCCCTTTGTAACCCATCAGACATGACTGGGAAAGGACAGCCCCATTGCTTGGACCCCAAAAGCAGCTGCCTGGGAAAAGGGGACACTCTGGTCCCACAAGCAAAGCACCTGGCTCCGCACTGCCCTTGGCACCACAACCACCCAGTCAGGGTTTGGCCTTACTCTCGACCCATTGGCATCGCCGGGTCGTGGCATGATCAGTCAGCTCTCATCTCTGCAGCCACCTCTGTCAGCAGGCCCTCCACACCGTGGCCATGGCCACGGCCACCAAGCACTCTGTGCACCAGAGGGGCCTGGAGGAGAGCAGGGTCTCGAATTTCCCTTTACCTGCACTGGAGGACAAAGAGCCCCAAAGAGAGGAGCCAGGCAGGACGCAGAGGTTTGGGGGAGGGAGAGGGGAGGTTTGGCCCATCTGCAGGCTTCATGTGCCAGCATCTCACTTCTGGGGAAGAAACCAGACAGGCCACAGTCCAGGAAAGAGGAGCACCCCCACCGCTTAAAGCCATGGGACCACCTTTGGCTCAAGGTCAGAGATGACCCCATCGGCCAGCTCCGCCGCAGCCAGACATCCAGCTGCCCTGCACCACACAGGGGTAAAGTGGAGAGCATCAGGAAAAGGACCTGGTACTCCAAAGTCACTTACCTCACGTACAAGACCACCACAAGCCTTTCCCCCTTTCCAAAGGGATCTAGGAGATCAGAGAGCACCTCCCTGGCTGCTCTTCCCTGATCTCCAGACAGCAAATATCACTACAGGCACCGCAGGATGGACTGGGCTCCCCACTCGCACCTGGCAGCAAATCCACACAAGGGAAACACTTTCTCCCTAAACAGAGCATGGGCACCGACTGTGGGGATGCACAGAAATTCGCAGCACCCCTCCTGCATCCCCAACTCCTAATCAGAGCCCCAACCAGCAAAATGGGGCCCAGTGAGGACAGGGGGTAAGGCTGAGCAGCACCCCAGGGAGGCAGCGAGGCTGTTTTAATCATGGGAAATGTTATGTCTATTCGAGGGGGAAGTGAGGAAATCAAATGCACCATGGGGAGACCCCCGTGTTGAGCCAGGAACAAGCTGCCGCTCTGCTCTGGCTGCTACAGCACTTACGTGAGTGGGAAGTGAGGGGCAGGAAACGGCTGGCTGGCTCCAGAGCCATCCCCGCAGCCCAGCCTCACCCCACTTGGGGACAGCTATTTTTGGTTAGGAGGGTAAGGCTATTGTGTGATGGCACCAGCTTGTACAGGTGAGACGGGGTGCCAACTGGCACCTGAAGGGGGTCCCGGGCATGGCGAAGGGAGGGTGGGTGGGTGAGCGTGAGTGTGTGAAGAGGCAGGAGGGAGGCAGACCCGCTATTTGCCCATAGCAGGGGCAGTGGCCACGATCTCTTCATACTTGGGTGGCGGGTCATTATAGGAGACACTGGTCTCTTCGCCACTGCTGCTCTCCGGGTGGCCCGTCACCTCCTCATAGGAAGGCGGAGGGGTGGCGCTGGACAGTCTGGAGAGGACAGAGACCGAATGCTCTGGTGGGTAGAGGGTGCCATCTTGCTGGGGGGTGCCCCCAGCTCTGCCATCTCCAGCCACCCGGTTGCTTGCTTCTCGCTGATACTGGGTTTCCCCTTGGCTTTGCGACCGCTCCCGGTACACCATGACCCTGGGAAGGCTGCGTCCCGTTCGGCTGGCCAGGTAACGGTTCTGGGCATAGGAAGGGCGGTGGCGGGTGGCCTTCTGAAGCTGGCACCTCCAGATGATGAAGAGGGCGATGACTATCAGAAGAGCCACTCCCAAGAGGGGCACCACCACGTACATAGCGTCTGAGCGCTCCGTGCTGTGCCCAGGGTCCTTGACAGAGTAGACAGCATTGGTGTAGCCCTTCCAAAACTCCATCTGTGGCAGGAACAGAGAAGCAACCATCATATGCTGCAGATGGGACAAGCACCCCCCCAACTTGGAGCAATAATCACTGCCCTCCTTAGGCCCACAGAGGCAGTTTTTTGGCCGTCCCCCACCACTCTCACCAGTGCTGCCAGCATCTGAGGTGCTGTGGAACCAACAAAAAAGATCATGGGAACATCCCTCAGCAGCAGCCAACAGCCCCCACATCAAGTAGGGAGAAATTTGGCTAACACCAACCCCACCCTGGAGAGTCGCGGACAACAGCACTAATTTCCCACACATGCCATGGGAATGCCAGCTCAGCCTGCAGCTGTGGGCAGGGTGTCCTGGCAATACCAAGGTGAGGGCATTGCCTGGGAAGGGAAAGTCATGCTGCAAAGCAAGGCCACAGCATGCTGCCTGCAGGCAGAGGACAAAGGGAACAGGAGAGGCTGTTCCCCCTGCGCTTTCCTTCTCTGCCTCCAGCTTGCTAAGGCATAAGCCCTCACACATCCACTGGGGAGCAGGGCAGGACAAACGCACCGTCTTCTCCTTGTTCTCAAACACTTCCTTGACCTCCTCATAGCTGCAGACCTCCTCAATGCACTCCCGCTCGATGGTGCCCTGCCGGATCTCCTCCAGGAAGCCGTTGGCTCGGGGAAAGCGCTTCAGGACCGAGTGGGCATTCCTGGCCCCCAAGAACACTGCAACACACAAGGCAGAAACATGCTGAGCAGGGACAACCCCACGCTTGGCCTCTGCCCAGCCAGGCTTTCCCACCTGGCTTCCCACATGATTTTGGTGGTACAGGCATCCCAAACATCAAAAGCCCAGGGCTACAATTCAGCTAGCACAGCAGAGTTCCCGTCGAGGGAGAGCACACCCAGAAGGATGCAGGGCACTTGGGGTCTGCGCAGAGACGAATGACACCAAGAGCATCCTTCCAGCAGGGCTGAGATGCTAGAGACATCAGAAGTGGCAGCTGCAGACCACACAGGGCAACTGAAGAAGAGACAAAAGGTTCCAAAAAGACTTGTTTTCAACCTCCTGCCCTTAGCGAGATTTCACCTTGCTGCCCCTTTGCTGCAGGGCAAAGGGAGATCTCACTGGGTAAGCAAGACCCTGCAGGGTTGGGATTCAGAGCCAGGCCTCTCTGCCAAGACATGGGGCCAGCACCGAGATGGACTCACGACACACACTGCATTATGCATCATTCTGCAGTCCCTCCATGCATCAGTCCAGAGCAGGAGGCAAGAGAGGAGCTCGTGCTTCACACCTCCACAGCCCCCCCAGGAAGAGGACAGACAGCCTGCTGGAAGCTAGTGTCCCTGCTGCTAGCTGCTGTGTGGTCATGCCAGCTCAGGTGGCTTCAGGGACTCTGTTCAGGTCCCAGAGAAAGCAGTATGTCTTCTCCTAGGCTCAGGCCCAACAAGGGCAAACATCCCCAACACATGGTGACAGCACAGGGGGTCACAAGTCAGATACTGAAAGGGGCCTGAGCAACCTCTCCTCACGTGGCATCATATTCACATCCCTACTGCATTTTGCTGCAGAGGCCTCACAAACCTTTCTCTGCTCCCAAAGCCTGGGAGACTCTACGTTGCCCACATCAGATCTTCCCACAGAGCATGCAGTCAGGAAGCCAGACTGAGCAGGAACAGCACCTTCCTGCCTGCAAGAGACACAGCCCTTTCAAAGCCTCTCCCTCCATATTCTGCAGGAGGGAGACCTCCATGGGGTACAGGGAGCAAATACCTGCCAGGACCTGCAGCAGCACAGGAGAGGCAAACGAGTTGTTGCCCAGAAAGCAGAACCTCCACAAAACTCATGATCCTTCCATGATCCAAACATCTCATGCATGCATTTCATAAGTGAGTGTTTCCGTAATGCAGCTCAACACACTTGGCTGTAGGCTGGCACCATCTCTTCCCACCAAGTCACATAATTGTGCTGCTTCCCTTGAGAAAGATGAATCGCTTCAGCTGGCTGATCTGCAGAAACCTATTTACCTCCTTCACCCTCAGGCTCAGTCTTCCAATGGATCAACCAGATGAACCAACTCACACTGCAGCAACATCAACAGATGCAGGACAAGGAGGCAAGGGGACAGCCAGAGCTCCCATTAGAGCAGCTTGGCTGTAACACAGAAATAGTCCTTCAATGAGAAGCTTGTTTACTAATATAATGGTTAGTAAAAAGCTACCAGCTTCTTTCTTTAGGAGTCTTTTACCAGAGAAACCAGCAGGTTTCTTTCTGCTTTTCCTTCCAGGCATCCTGCTCCTAAAACAACACAGCAAGGTATTTGTGAGAATGTTTGTAAATATCAAGGCAGGGACAAGATCATGGCATAAGCAACTACTACTGTGCTACACCACCCTGTGCTTCGAGGCACTGTGCTCTTTTTGTGCTGTGTAGGTGCATTTTCCCCCCCATGATTTATTAATGGCTTGCTTCAGTGAGAGAGTTTGCAGAGGGCTGAACCACTGAGGTGTGAATGAAAAGCAGCATGAATGATGTGAGTCAGAGACCTTCCCTCAGAATCGACTTTATTATGCAAACCATTTTTTTATTTTTATTTTTTTTTTACAAGGACAACCCAAAAAGCATCTTTAAGAGGCACAGAAGGCATCTTGCGGGAGGGCAGGGATCAGCTTGCCTTGACTTTCACAGTTGAGGAGGGCTATCCTGGCTGGAGAGGGAGCAGGTTGGCAGGCTGACCTTCTCTTGAGCCTTTCCAGAACGAGACGAAATTTTACAAAGACACCATCCATTCCGCAAATGTCCCATCCTTTGCTGGAGAAGTCTGGCCTCACCTCCTTTGCCTCTCACCTTGATCAGGCTGAGATATCAACTCTCCCCTCCTCAGCACGTGAGCCTGAGCCTCTTTACAAATTCGTCAGTGCACCTTGGAACAACAAACTTGGCCGTAGATCTCGCTGTCAGGGTTTCCCACCCCTGCAGATACCAGTCACTTGACCTCTTCCCTGCTTTGCCGTGCTGAACTGGCCGCTATGGTAGGAAATAAAAACAGACACACAGGCAGGCAGGTATCACAA
Source organism: Haliaeetus albicilla (assembly GCF_947461875.1). NCBI lineage: Eukaryota > Metazoa > Chordata > Aves > Accipitriformes > Accipitridae > Haliaeetus > Haliaeetus albicilla. Next base: position 12,679,263 of record NC_091505.1, read on the forward strand.
GCAATGTCCCGACTGAAAGCATGCTGCAATGGAGGTGCATGCCTCTCCCCACATCCAATTTCCCTCAGGAACCTAGAAACGGCAGAAGAGCAGAAACTAAGTCACTGTCCCCTCCCCTCTTTTACACGGAAAGTGCCAAGAGCTCCCACGTGCCTGGGGACCAGAGCAGGAAAACCAGCAGCCTTCAGGAAACAAGAGGCTTGCCAACTCTCATCTCCAGCCTGGATGCCCAACTGACACGAAGAGCAGAGAGCTGAGCAGGTACTGTCCCCAAACCGCAGGGCAGAGGGGACTTCCCAAGGCCCAGTAGCCTCAGTACCGACCCCTCGTGCCTCTCCAAGTCTCCCCACACCAGCTGGAGAACCGGTGCTCAGGAAAGATCAGAGCTTTAGGCAGGGGGAGAAGGAGAGAGGGCTGGCTTCACTGCATCCCTGCTGGGTTTCCTGAGGTGCTGCTGGCCCCTGGTGGCAGGCAGGCTTGGTCACACCACTACCCCACAGCTCTGCGGTCGGGCTTGTGGGGACATCCCCGGAGCTGCTTCTCTGCAGAATGACACGTGGCTGTGTCTGCGGAGGGACAGCCAGGGCTGCACGCTGCCGGAGAGTGCGTGATGGTGAAACATGCTGACCACCACATCCCCCTTCTGCTCGTCAGGGTCATCACGAAGGGGACTGCTTGGCAAGGGACACTGCCACCACAGGGGACACCTCCCACAACCAGTAAGTGCTGGTGAGCCAGCACCTGAGGTCTGGGAGGGAGAAAAGGCAACAGTGGAGGAAGGCAGGGACTCAGCTGGGTACCCTCCTCATTAACAGAAGATTAAAAGTGCCTTTTAAAAACACTGCCCGAAGATCACTGCTCCCTCCCCCACCTAGCACAGATAATGAAAGAAGGCATACCTGTCATCCCTGGGGTCCTCCTCCTGCCCAGCGTGGCTACTGCCTCCACCTTCATAGCTGGCTCCGGCAACACCCTGAGCAAATCCCAAGATCCCAGCCAGATCTCTACATCTCCCCGTTCACAGCTGCCATCCTCCTTGAGCTCCCATCACATCACTGCATGCAGCCTCCGCACAGGCTGCCCAGAAGAGCGAGGAGGGAGGGTTGAGTCTAGCTCTTTACAGACCACACGCCATCCTCCACCCTGCACCCTCGCCAGTCTCAGCCCCAGCTTTAGCCGCTGGCCCCGAGCAGCCCCATCTGCCAGGCACTCCTTCAGGCACCAAGACGCAGCAAGCTCCCGGCAGGGCCGACTTAGGCTGCTGCCCATCCACTGGGAACGCAGAGCCCCAGTGCCACCAGCCACACAAGCTACAAGGCAGTGTGGCCCCCAGGATGGACAGCTCATGGGATGCCAGTCATGGGCCACGACAAGCACTATTGCCAGGAGATATCAGCGCAGACCAGCAACCCCTGCAGAGAGCCAGTCAGTCCAAAGAGCCTCAGGGAGGCCTGCCTTGCACAGCATCACGCAAATAAAGAAATGCTGCAGCTTGCGGGGAGTCCTGGAGAGGTCAGCCCTTCAGCACGTCCTCTCGACTCCCACGTTGCACAGGGGAGAGAGAAGCACAAGTCAGGCCGGAGCTCATCCAGGGATAACAGCCAATGGCATCTGCTCCCCACAGAGAACAACACCCCCCAAAAAGCACAGGCACCCCTTCCTTGAGAGGTGGCTGCCAAACATGCCCCCTCTCTCCTCCAGCACCACCGCCACCTCTCCATCTTGACTGGGGAACACTTACTTGCCATGCTGCCTCACTCAGCTACGGGGGGCTCCTGCCTACCTGCAGGGAAGAAAACAGGAGAGTCACCGACGGCTTAAATTTCACCCCCTGAAGCCCAAGACCTCCATCACCCAGGGTCAGATTCATGCAGAAAGCAGGGTGCTGTCTGATGGATCCACAGCAGTTCCCAGCCAAGCAATGCCTCTTCAGAGAGCCAAGGACTCACGCTGCCTCCCCACTCATCACATGGCTGGAGGGACTGGAGGGGCTCAGGGCACCCTCCGCTCTCTGAGAGCCTGGGGCAGGTCTCTGCCGTACTTGTGCTGCACCACTCCAGGGAGGGCCAGGGCCCGGCCCAAGAAGCCCAGAGGGCTGCAGACAAGTGAAGTAGGAAGGGAAGAACTGGATGAAGGAAAGTCCCCATCAGCATCTCATCAGCAGATGAGATGACCTGCATGTCAGAGGCTGCTGGGACCAGCCTGGTGCTCTTCCACAAAAGATTGATGGGTACAGGTAAAGCAAGTCATCCTGTTTTAAATCAACTTCACAGCCATGACTGTTCTCACTTCTGCAACTCCTACCCACAATCTGCAATAAACAGGGCCATACTGTTTTCTCCACTGCCATAAAGCTGACTACACAGGAGGAAAGAAAAGCATATGCATCTCCTAAAGGCTGTTGGGCCAAGCTGAGGGCAGCAGCAAGAGTGACAGAGCTCCCTGCACACCCAGAACAGCAGCTCTCCAGCTGGAAAAGCACCTTTTCTGCTTCAAAAGCAAAACTAAACTAAACAAAACCCCACAGGAGCGAAACAAAGTCCTGCAGAAGCAGAGTATATCCCCCTCTGCTCACACGAGGAGTTTCAATCACTTGTTTTTCATGCTTTGTCTTCTCCCCGTGCCCAATGCCCCATCGATCAGACCATTCTGTGCAAACTCATCTCCTCTTGCCTTGTGTGACACCTTGCTGTGGCAAAGCCACAGCTCTGTCAGGAGACAGAGAGGACAGGACTAACCAGCTCCTTGCAGTGATTTATTGCGGATGAAGGAGCAAACACGGTTAGAAACAGCAGGAACTAAACCATGTGCTGATCTTAGGTCCAGGACTTCAGATACTCAGAGTTATCCCAAAAGCACTTGAATCCACTCAGCCGGAGCGAGGTCAGGGACAGCACAGAGCCATTCACAGGGTCAGCAGGGCTAGAAATGCATTTCTCATTTCACATAAAAGGCAGGCATCCAGACACACAGAAGGGCTGATGCACACCACCACAGCAGGCACTACCACACCTCCCCAACAGCCACCTTCTCAGTAAATCTAGCACCTCTCACTGCCAACATCAGGTTTCCTGTGGTTTCTGAGGTTCCTGCACCAAAAGTGGCAAGAGGCCAAGCAAGCCTGGACCTGTCTCTGGAGGCAGAAAACAGCTTCTTTCCAAGTTTGCAAAACTCAGATTGCAAACCTCAGATTGCAAACCTCAGTCTGGAGCGGGAGCGAGGGAAAGCAGCAGAGCACCAGAATTACACAGGAGGGGTCTGCTGCCTCTTGCACCCCACAGCCCGCACCAGGAGGACTTTTCTCAAGAAATTGCCCACCCAACCCCGCTTCTCTGAGCTGTCCTGGGAGAAGTGAGAGCAGTTGAGAGGCCTCCAGATCTATGCCTCCCCACAGGCTGCATCAGCTCTGAGCAGGGATCATCTGACCTGCTTTTGTTGTCATCAGTTGTTACAAAGAGACCCAAACCCACAGGATAAAAGAACGCACGGCATGGAAAACCTGCCAGTTTCCACACAAACCTCTGTATTGCTCGTTGTTACAGGGATTCTCCCCCTTTGACAGACAGGGGAACAGAGACGCAGAAATAAGGATATTCAAGACCAGATTCGTCAGGACCCCCAGCTCCGTAACCCAGGTCATACATCGGGCAACACATTTAATGCATCAAGAAGATTTTAACTTTTTTCCAAGAATCTGTGCCAATGCACCCAGCGTCAGAGCTCAGAGATGGTTTATTCCAGTGCAACAATAAGCCAGGTCTAGACAAGCCTACGAGCACGAGCAATGCCTGCGAGAAGGGCAGACATCCCAGATGCTTATTTTTATTTTCCACACGCAAATTCCTAACCATCTCCCCCGGCTCCAATGAGCAGGAAAAGCTGGACCACTGCACGCGCTGATGTCAAGGCAAGCAGCATCCCTCCCGCCTCCGCACAGCCACCACGCAAGCCGAGAGAAGCCTGAAGCTGGAAGCTGACCTAGCAGACGCCCACCCAGTCCTGGTCCCCCCCCTCCGGCTTCTAACACGCATTTGCCTCCTCTATAAATACCCCATCGATAGGAGGTTGCTAAGGCAACGGTGAGGAGGCGCGAGGGATGCAGCCGTGAGAGCGAGGATGCTGCAGTCGCACATTTGTGTCTCCCCCGGGCTCCCCCCATCTCCGCCCCCGCTCCCGTCACCGATGCCAAAGGAGGAAATCGTGCTGGTAAAATATGGTGCGCGCGTGGTGCCGGCTCCCCGCAGACCTCGAGCGGGCGGGGGGACGCGGGGGGCGCACCGGGAGGCGGCACGTCCTCGCCAGGCTGGGGGGGCGCAGGTACGGGCCGGGGGGGATCCACGGACGCCAGTGACGTGCCACAGCACGCGGGGAGCCTGCCGGCTGTCCTGGCATCACGTAGCCGCGGCTGCCAGCCGCTCGGCAGGATCCTAGCAATATTTGGGGTTTTCTGTGCCAAGATTCACAGCGAGCAGAAGAAGCTGCACCGGCTCTGCTCGCCAGGGACCGCGGGGTCCCCGCAGGCTGCCAGGAAGCCTCGCCCTCCCAAAACAGCCTTCGGATCCCATCCCACCCCACGCAGCCGGTCCTCACGCTGTCCCCGGCCAGCCTCCGCCCCGGCCCCTCCATCCCAGCGCTGGCCCTCCCTTGCCCAGCCCACCCCCAAATTATTTCCATCGCCCTCAGCTTCTAGTGCCACCCCGCAGCAGGGTGTCCCCCCCAACTCGCCCGCTCCATCGCCCCAAATGTGAACTTGCCCAACCGAGCGGGCCTTTCTAAGTCCCCCACCACCGTCACCCCCTGCCCCGCCGGCACATCCCCCTGCCCCGCCGGCACACCCCACCTCCGCAGCCCTTCCCGGAGACCCGTGGCCAGCTCCACGACCCCCGACTCCCACCTCCCCGGCCCCAGCACCCACAGCCGGCCCCACAGCTCCCGGCCCCCCGCCCCACGAGCCTGCCTGCCGCCCCGCGGGCCCCCCTCGCCCCGTGACCCTCCCCACGGCTCCCGCCTCCCTCGCCCCGGACCCCCCGGCAGCGCCGCCCCGCCCGTACCTCATGGCGGCCTCTCACCCCGCCGCAGCCGCTCCCTCCCGCCGACGGGGAGGGGAGGGGAAGGCCCCGCCCCCTCCCGCCCCGCCTCCTCCCGCCCCGGCACCGCCCCTCGGCCAATCGAGCCCCCCGCAGCCATCGCGCACCGCTCTCCTCCACCCGCGCCCGCAATAGGAACGCGGAGCGGGGAGAGCGGGCGGGGCCACACGCTCCTCCCCCGACCCGAGGGAGACTGGTAGCCAATGAGAAAGGGCTACAGCTGCCGGGAGGTGCCGCAGGGGCTGCTGGGAGTTGTAGTCCTTCCCGGTCCGCCGCGGGCGGCGCTGCCGGGGCGGGCCGGGCGGGCGGGGCCCCGCGGCCACTGCGAGGGCCGCCCCTGAGGGCCGGTGACCCCCGGCGGTGGGATCTGTGCCCGCTGCCTGCGGGGCAGGCGTCTGCCTGCACCTCCTCGGTGCCGCCGGGCCTGCTCTCTCGCCTGCTTCACTGCGCCCTCACGTCGGCCTGCCAGGGCTGCCTGCCTGCGGCGGGGGACGCGACGCCATGTCCCCTGGCTCCTCCTCCTCTTCTTCCTCCTCTTCCTCCTCGCTGCCCGAGTCCTCGTAGAGGCAGAGGGTGGCCTGCACCGGGAAGTTCTCCAGCAGCTTCTCCCCCACACCATACAGATAGTCGAAGGACTTGGACTTGGGCCAGAGCAGCCTGCGTGGGCAGAGTCGGGGTGAGGGCCCCCGCCTGCCCACTGCCCTCGGTCCCGGCCAGGGCGCCGGTGGCAGGGGAACGTACCTGACTGGGTGGTGGAAAAACGCCAGCGCTTTGTCGGGGCCACCGTTCCCCGCCGCCTCCCGAGCCCAAGCCTGCGGAGACACAGTCGGGGGGCTGGGGCTCCCGCTGCCCCTTCCTCCCGGCACAGCGGCAGCACGGCGCACGGGGACCCAAAGCTGGCAGCGAGGGCAGGGACCTTTCTCTCCCCTTGGCGGGGGGCGATGCCCCACAGACCCGGCAGAGTCCTGCAGGGTCAGCCTGCCCCGAAGCCAGCATCTCCCCCTGGGTCTAGGTCCTCATGCCCTCACGAAGGAGGCTGGCATCTACCCCTGCTCCCGATGGGCTTTTTGCCAGTGTAATCTCCCCCCACCCCGTGCTCAAAAGCTCATGCCCAGGCGTCCCGCTAACCCCCTGAGGAATGCCCGCCAGGCCTGGGAACAGGCGGCCCTTTCAGGCCCTCGCGGCACGGCTGTGCTGGCTGTGGCTGTGCGGGGGGTCTGCCTGGCCCTGCCCCAGCAAGGCTGCATGGCTTGTGGGGCAGAGAGGTGATGCAGCAGGGGAGCTGGGCACGGCGCTGCCATGCAACAGTGCTGGGGGTGAAGGAGTCTGGGGCGAGAGGCTGGTTTTCTGCCAAACAGAGACCCCAATCCTGCCAGCAGAAACTGGGGGGGACACAGCAGGGAGTGTAGAACTCACAGTGTCCGTCTGCTGCCTCCGCTGCTCGGTTCCCTCCTCTGCTCTGGGCAGCCACGGTCTCCAGAGAGGCAGAGATCTAGGTGCAGAGAGCAGGCTCAGTGCGATGGCCGCCCACCCTGGCCCGCTCTCCTCTTGCCTTGCTCCCGCCCCACCGCAGCCACACACCCACAGCCTCACCCGCCCAGCTCAGCCCCTGCTTGGGTGCATGGCTAGGGTGCCAGGCACATGTGGATGCACTCATACCACCTTGGCTTCAGTGCTCCTCGCCCTGTTTGAGCCCCACAGCACCCCTGGGAGCCCCTGGCATTGTGCCCCAGGCTCTGCCCCCTCTCCTACTCAGAGCTGCTGGGATCAGAAGGGTCCCCATCACAGTAGGGAGCTGCACAGCCTTCACCCCAATCCAGCTGGAGCCTTCCCCATCCCACCTCCCATGCACCCCCTGCCCTCCCCAGTCCCACGAGGCTGTGCAGCACCCAGGTACCTTCCCCCTTGCTCCAGTCCCGAGGCTAGGGGAGCACTGGTCCCAGGCACCAGGAGCCTGTCAGGAGGCAGACAACAGGCAGCAGCTTCCATGGTGGCAGGCAACAGTGTCTTCTCTAACACTGCAGACCCTTGGCGAGGACATCTTTATAGCCCTGCCCTGGCCCATGACTCACAAATTCTTTGGGGCAGGGGCAAGGGCAGGGGAGCGAGGGACTGGGGGTGGGGGGACAGAATTCCCCAGGGTGTGAAATTTGTCCCAGTTGTGTAAACAGAGGGTTGGGGGGAGGCTGGGGGCGGAGGGGCTGCAATCTTTGGTGGAAAAGCAAAACACAGAAGGGAAAAGTTAGACACCATTTGTGAGAAAATCCCCAGGGGGGAACAGGGGAGGGCAGAGACAATTAACAAGGATGATTAAATGCTCTTTGTAGCCATTTGCATAAGGGGGGGAGTGGGGAAGGGATGGGTAGTGCTGGGGCAGCCTGATGGGCATGCCATGGGGACAGTGTGGTGGGCTTGTGATGGGGACAGTGCAATGGGCATGATGAGGACCAGGTGATGGGGACAGTGTGATGGGCTGCAGTGGTGGCAAGCACAGAGCAACCAGGAGGCAGGTGATGGGAAGTTCAAGAGAGGACAGGGAGGGAAGACGGCTGGCAAGGGCATCGTCCCAGGGAGCTGCCGGGCCCCGTTTCCACACTGCTGGCACAGTGAGGAGAGCACCTGCTTGCCCGTGCTCCCTGCCCTCTCCTTTGGCTTTTTGAGATGTGGACAATACTGGGAGGTAGAGCAAAGCTTCTCGATACGAGGGTGCAAGGCTTTCCCCCCCCCCCCCCCACCTTCCCCCAGCACTGCCACACATCCTGTCCTCTGCCTGCTGCTCCTGCCCAAGTGCTCAAGGCAAGGTGCTGCTCGCAGACAGGTCACCTCCTGCTGCCAGGAGCGTTTCAGTTTGGGACAAGGAAAGAAAATAGCAAATGGTCCCTGCTGTAGCTTTGCTATCAGCATCCAAACACCCCTGTCCAAACGCCGGCCGGACCCTGCTCAGCTCTGAGCACAATTTGTCACCAGAGGCCCTCCCTGACCCTCTCCATCTGTGGCAGCCGGCAAGCAGGAGGGGGCATGGGGCCAGTGCAGCCCTTATTACTGTCTCCATTTGCTCCTCATTTGGGCCAGGAGTCTTACAACAACAAACCCCGCAGAGGACAAGCAGGGACAAGAGGAGCGAACTGAAAGCCCAAGCTCACCCTGCGGGCACGGGGAGTTCAACCTGCTGGTGTTTCACTGCCCCTCTGACCCCAGCACAGGCGATGCAGCCCAAAGCAGACACATGGATGGTGGCACACAATCACCCGCTGGCCACCAAGGCTGGCCAGAAAGGTGACAGCAAGCCACAGACCTGAGCCACTTAGGCAAACCTACCCTGACAATTAATAGACAACAAGCAAAATGAGGCATCCTAGCTCCCCAGTCCTTCCCGACACCGAAAGGGTTTAATTCTGATCTGCAATAAGCCTCTGATCCAGGCTGAGATTTGCAGGTGGATTTTGCAAAGCCCTAGCTAAACAATTTGCAGCCTCTGATCCCCCTGGCCGGGGCCCCGGCTACTCGCCCTGCCCCGAACAGCCACCTCCGGTCCTGGGTGACCCCCAGCCACGGCCACCCTCCATCCTGCACCACGTCTGCAGCCACCTCGGTAAGTACCTCAGAGCACCGGCACAACCTTCCCATGACTTTTTGCCAGAACCCTGAGCACCTCAGGTGTTTCTTTTGCAGCAACACCCCTGAGACAGAGCAGGAGGTCTTGGTTAGCGCACAGGAAAGGGGACAGAAAGTTGGGGAACTTTGGTACCAAGCATTTGAGGTGCCAGCGGGGGGACGGGGAGAGGAGCAGAGGCACTGGGCGGTGGCAGCACTTTCGGCCGGGAGCGTTCCCAGAGCAAGAGGCCGCCGGCCGCAGTGTCGGCATGATGTGGCATGGGCTCAGTCCAGTTTCGCAAGACGCCACGGGAGGGGAAATTTTGAAACAAGGCAGAGGGAAAACAAACCACCCCACTCCACTGCCCCTGCCAACCCCCCCCCACCCAGGGCTGCGGGCAGGAGATGGCACCAGCAGAAACCCCCCCACTGGCAGCAGCAAGCACAAGCCACACCCCAGTATGCTCACCCCACTGAGGGACGGGTCGCACCGCTTGGCTGGGGTGCTCCTGGAAAGCATCCCTGAGATGCTGCCAGCGTGCTTTGCCCTGATGTAATTCTGCCCTCCGTGGACCTCCGGGCTGTCCTGGGGATGCAGGTGTCACTGCCACCTGCATCCCTCTCCATCGTTGTCCCCAGCAGCACAGAAGGGCTGATAGCCATGGTTCAACCTCAGGTGGGCACATCCCATTGTCCCACCAGAGTCTTGGTAGCTCAGGGTGCGTGGTGGGTGGCTGCAGATGCCTTGGGTGAGCCCCATGCAGATGGGCATGAGGTGCAATTCCCCTTCCTTGGCTGGGGGAGCCTCAGGGTCACCACTTGATATCGCCTCCGGCAGGTCCCAAAAGACACAGTGCAGCCGTAGCTTTTTGGCTTCCTTGGCTCGGGATATCATAGAAGACAAGGGACCCCCAGGAAGGCAGCAGGCGCTTTTCCCCTGCCAGCGGCCAGCTCTCCATCCCTGCCCGTGGCCCCCGTGCAAGGGCGGGCTTTGGCGTCCTTCCCGGGCAGCGCTGCTCTGCCTCTGAAGTCTGGCTGGGGAGATAGTGGAGGTGAAAGGGCGCTTGGCACTCCTCCACAGGCTTGGGTCAATCGTTAATCAGGGAGGGATTGCCTTCCACTCTTGCAGGTAACCTCTCCTCCCCCTGGCTCCCACCCACACGCCGGTGCCCGCACAAAACCAGCACCCCGGGAGTGGGGTGGAGCTGCGGTGCGGAGAGCAGAGCCGCTAGCAGGGCCATGGGAAGGTAAGCGCACGGGAGCGAGCCGACGACGAGCCAGGTGAGAAGCTGTGAGCCCCGGGGAGGTAACAGCCAGCACCCACCATGGTCTCCATGGGGCTCCAGCTGCTAGGCTACGCCGTGGCCTTCCTGGGCTACATCGGCACGCTGACGGCCACGTTGCTGCCCAGCTGGAAGACCAGCTCCTACATCGGCTCCAGCATTGTGACAGCTGTGAGCTTCACCAAGGGGCTGTGGATGGAGTGCGCCACATACAGCACGGGCATCACCCAGTGTGACATCTACAGCTCCCTGCTCAACCTGCCTGCCGACATCCAGGCAGCCCAAGCCCTGATGGTGAGCTCCTGCGCTGTCTCATCCCTCGCCTGCCTCCTCACCGTCGTGGGTATGAGGTGCACCGTCTTCAGCCAGGGCTCGCCGGGCAAGGACCGGGTGGCGGTGGCAGGTGGCACTGTCTTCATCCTCGGGGGGCTGCTCTGTTTCATCCCGCTGGTGTGGAACATCCATGTGGTGCTGCGGGATTTCCACAACCCCAGCCTCCCTGACAGCATGAAGTTTGAGCTCGGGGAGGCGCTTTACCTGGGCATCATCTCCTCCCTCCTCTCCCTTGTTGGCGGCTTCATCCTCTGCACCTCCTGCCCTGCCCGGGACCCAACAACCACCTACACGAGCACCTACCAGCCCCGGCTGCTGGCGAGCAAGAGTCCCCGGCCCTCCGTCAGCCAGACGCAGAAGACCAAGAGTGAGCTCAACTCCTACAACCTGACGGGATATGTGTAGCAGCTGCAGGTGGGAACTGGGCTGGCATCTCTCCCAGCTTCCCAAAGCATCTGGGCTGGCACCGAGGGAGCGCGGTAGGAGGAGAGGACATGGCGACATCTCCCATGCTCAGCCCTCTCACTCACATGCTTGGGGGGTTTAACCCCGCTCTCTCCCTGGGGATCCCAAGAGCCTTGTGACTGCTCAGAGATCCCAGCCAATGTCTTACATCGGTGAAGGACCCCGAATCCAGCTTCTCTTCCCTTCTCTGTGCTGCCAGCCCACAGACAGCCCCTGGGACAGTGGGACACCAGCCTGCAGCCCCAGAGAGCCTGCCTGGATGGGAGTGGGTGGGCCTGTGCCCTCAGGGACCAGCCTGCTGGCCTTGGAGGCATCACAGTGGGGTCAGGGCATCTGCATGGGTCTGGAGTTGCTGCTGGGGGTTGAGTGCTGGTTGTAAACCAATGTCACAATAAATCTGTGTTTCTAGCCAGGCTGCAGCTGAGCTTTCCTCTGGCACTGAGGGGCCCTGACAGTTCCCCCAGCATGCTGCGCTGTGGTAGGGGCCACACTTGCCCACCTGGCAGGTCCATACTGCAGAGAATGCCCCGGCCCTTCCCCTGTCCTGTCCTGGCCCCTGTCCCCCCACCATGGCTTTGCTACCCAGGAGCCCAGGCAGGTGGGAGCACTGTCAGGGGGTGAGAGGGGTGTCACTCCCCTGCATGGTTTGTCCCTGGGCACCATGCTGGGAGGTTGCCATGTGCCACCATTGCGGGGGTGCCAGTGGGAGCAAGCACAGCTCCCCAGAGGCTAATGGCAGGCAACACCCCCTGCTTCAGCCCTGCTCTGCTTCTAAGGGTGCAGGTATCACTGGGATGGGGGTGCCCACAGGGGGATTCGCTGCCCCTGGGTGCATGTGGCATGTCAAGGTTCCCAGGCGGTGGGGCGAGCCCTGGCATCACTGCATCTCCATCCGAGGATGCTGTGAGCATCGGCACTCAGGAGGCAACACGGTCCCAAGCACTGGAGGCAGCCTCTGGCCATGGTGGAGGCTGAGCACCCCAACACAGCTGCAGAGGGGTGTCGCAGGTGGGTCCTGAGCCCAGGGGTCCTTGCAGGGGGCTGTTTTGGGACAAAAAACACCACCAGCGAGACATCAGCAAGCTGCAAGGGATGGGCAGGCAGGGGCCAAGACTGCTCCACGCAACCCTTCGGCAGCAGTGGGACACGCTGCATGGTCGCAGCCCTGCACAGTAGCAGCAGCGTGACAGCTCGCGCAGGCTGCCGGTGGCACCGGGTGATGCTGGGCGTGTGCCGGGGCACGGCAGGAGGAGAGGAGGCGTGGGCAGCCCAGCTCCACAGCCCACCGAGGAGCAAGTCCATTTTAACCACCGAGCCCCCTCTGACGTCCCACCACCGGAGGCAAGATAACACCTGCGCTGCTGTGCCACAGCACAGGGCTGCCTGGGGACCCCCTTGCCCTGGCTCCGTGTCCCCCAGGGAGCAGGAGGCTTTCGTCTACCTGTTGGCCCCTCATAAAGCAATTTAGATTAGGTCCCAGAGAGGAGGGGACCATGTTCCCTGCTCAGACGTCACCACCATTACCCTTGCACCAGTGAAATCATATTTGCCATGGGGTTAACACACTCCTGATAATGGTGAGTCATGCTTTCTCCCCTCCTCACCGAGCAAGGGGCCACACGGGGACCCATCCTCAGGGTGACGCTCGCTGGAGGGGACCAGCGTGGATTTCAAGGCAAAGGCCAGTCACCCCCTTTCGATGGCCAAGGGACAAAGCGCAGCCTTAACCCTGGGCCAGCTGAGTTACTTATTGTTGCCCTGGGGAAGAGAGACCTGGGTGCAGAGGATGGAAAGTGTGCAAGGGACTTAGCCTGCCAGCTGCAGCCCCCAGAAGATGCCATGAGGTGACTTAAGTCCTTCAGCCGTAAATGTTTTGTTTCTGGGCAGCTGATGCAGAGAGGAGGCAAGAAAACAGTTGGTATGAGAGGTCACACCTCTGAAGAAGAGGAATTCCTGGGCACCGCGTCCTCACCCCTCACCTCCCACCCCAGGCTGCGGGCCGGACAGCGCTGCCTGTGTCTGCAGGCAGGGGCTCCACTAATTAAACAAAGGGGCATTTGAAACACTCGATTCAGAGTTTGATTGCTGCTGGGTTTATTAACACTTTAATTCAAGCAGCAGAAAGGAAGATTTCTGGTTTTAGAGGAGCCAGCTTCTGCACAGCTTTCCCCTGAAGGAGAGAGGCAGCCGGCACAGGCAAGGGCAGGTAGAGCGAGGAGCTCAGGTACAGCAACACCTGCGGTTTGGACAGACAAGCACAGGGCAGAGGCACTGCAAGGGGCCTCCATGTCCCCAACAGCCCCTCAGGTTTCTTTCTCACCTGCGCAACGCCAGACCCCTGTTCCATGGGTGCAGCACAGCGGCTTCAGCCACGGCACAGCAGGAGAGGAGCTGACAAGCATCACACTGAAAAGGGGGCAAGCCTTTCTCCAGCCCCCAGTGCCTCCAGCCCTGCCAAGAGGGAGCCCCTGCATTAAGCGTGGGTGGACTCAGGGAGCAGAAGGTTTGTCCCCTCCAGCTTTCCTGGCCTTTAACTTGAACGTATGCAACGATGTGAAACTTGGCTACAGGGCAAGGCAGGTTGAAAAGGATTTTCCACTTCTTTACTGGCATGAGCAGAGGATGGGGAAGGGAAGGACACTGGGTGCATGAATGTGGTGGCAGTGGTTATCTCTGCCTCACGCAATAGCCACATTCCCTGTTATCGATAAGCCGGGTCCTTGAGGGCAGGCTGGATGTGGCCCAGCCCAGGGCCAGAGAGGACAGGAGCCCAGACTGCCCTGGGAGCCAGCTCCGCTGACGGTGAGCGTGAGCAAAGCAATAGAGCCAAACCAGCCAGCGCAGCACAGAGCCAGGCCCTCGGGTCGCTTCTTGCCCCTCACCAGCTCAGCGAGAAAAGCTGAGGGTGCTCTGGGTTTTCCTGCATGAAAGCCACGGAGGAGCAAAGCCCCAGCTCAGGACAGGAGTGGGATGCAAGGGGGATGGCCAGGCAGGGGAAAAGCAGAGGAGGGGTGGGAAGAGGGCTGGGTGGGGACAGCTCCCTCCTCCGAGCTCCTGGGCTGGAGCCCTCGCCTCCCAGGACAGCATGATGGAGCAGGGAGCCTTGCAGCCCCTTGCTGGAGGGCCAGGCTGCAATGACTAATCCCCTGTCATATATATAAGGAATATAATTATATTATTATTAATTATAATAAGGAAATTAGTCCTTCCGCTCTCTTCTTCTTGCTCTGGATGGTGCCTCAGATGGAGAAAGGGGGCAATAAAATACTAACATGCCCTTATCTTCAAAAGCAATAAAGGCACTATAAATGCCCAGCACACCCAAACCCACAGCTGCACCTGGGCCAGGGGCTGCAACCTCATCGGCTGATCATGAGAAACATGCAAAGAGTCCTGACTTTTTCCAAAGAGGGAACAACACATCCGCATCACCAAGGCCTTTGCAGCCAGCCCTTGCCCACTGGGCACCCCCACCCACTGCCCACGGCACCCCTGGCCAAAGCACCCTCCTGCTTCCCTGGCCCAGCAGCGCCTGGCCCCTGCCCTATGCAAGCAGAGCCTCTTCTCTTGCAGAGCAAGCACTGGGTAGGGATGCCCGAGGGGTGAAAGGGCACAGGTATGTCCCACACCCAGCCAGATCCCACACCTCCTGCCTCCCTGGAGCCCTCCAGGCAAGCAAAGCTTAGCTCCTTCTGGCATCCCCATCCTGCCTCTCATTCCTGCCCAGCACAGCTGATCCAAAGCAGCAGCAAATAATCCATGCAAGCTCTCTGAGGAGTATCAGGCCAGGTGCTGGGAGAGCCCATCTCTGCCCGCAGCCCCCAGGAATTGCTCAGATAGGAGAGGCAGGAGGGGGAAGAAAATTCAGGCCAAGTACCTGATGGGCCGAGGCGGCACTTGGAAAGGACCTCCACATTCCTCCGCCCTCCTCCCTGCCGCAGCACACTCTCAGCTGCCTCCCACACCACGCTGGAGCCTCCCGGCCTCTCAGCAAGCCAGGGCTGGCATGAAAGAGGACAAACTCTTCCTACCCATGGCATTACAGCAGCCTTTTCAGGAGCACCAGAGAATGCGCTATGGCGAGGCACTGCAAATCCTGACTCCCGGGCTGGGCTAAGCAACAGCTCCAGTCAGGGACTGTGCTGGTGAGAATGGGAGATGCACTCCATGCCCCAGCCATGCCCCAGGCCCCACCTGGTGTCCCTGCTGGTGGCCAGACTCTAGCCTGGGAAACAGACTCATGGTTTCACCTCAGGGCATCTATGATGCTTAGCCGGCAATTGCGCTCACATTTTGCCTCCAAAGGCTTCCTGCCCTCCCGAAGCCTTAGGGATGGCCCCATCTGCAGTTACACAGCCAGGACACTGCCATGAGACCATTGGTGCCTGGCTCTTCTGGTTTTAACGGAAGACATTGCAAAGGAAGTGAGAGGTAGTAAGAAACCAGCTCCTCTTTGGAAAACACCTTCAGTTGGAGGAAAAGCCTGTCCATAAACTCATGGCTTTCCTTAGCCTCCTGGAAGAGACCTGTTGAAAGGCGCTTTAAAGGATCTTTTGGTCTCTAAAGAAAAGATATGAGGGAAACAGGGCGGAATGAACTCCATGGCACTGCAGAGAACAGAGACCTTTGGGTGCACCAGAGGAGATTGCTAGAAAGCACCATCCTGGCTGGGTTTGAACAACAGCTCAGAAATCCATCAGGAGAGTTATAAAAAGTGTTTATCTCAGAAAACCATGATACCTGTGAAGAGGACGTGGAGGTTTGATCTTCCAGGCATTACATTAACATCACAATCAGATTTCTCAGTAATTTGAGTCTAATCTACGCTAGAGGAGCTTCAGGTTAGCGATCACAGCAAACCTAGCATACTTGCAATCAGTAGCAGTGAGAGCAGGCTTTATCGGTAGAACCTAAAACAATTCAGTGAGCAAAATAAGCTTTATCAGCAAGACACATTTTATGGTGGTATAAACATAAGCTCTTCCAGGGATTTTACAGAAATATTGGTGAAAACAGACTCCAACTCTAGACAAAATCTGCCCTGGAGAACTGGCCTAGAGAGTTGAAGAGAAATTGTCCTGCACCCTCGGCTGCTCCACTGCTGATTGATGGTTAAACAGCACTGCACTGCACAGAAGAGAAGACCAGAGGATCCCAAATACCTTTACATGGACAAACTAAACTGCAACCACATTAGCCAGTCCAGAGAGTCATCCCAAACAATCGTCTATCAGTCTGTTGTCTGCTGCTCAGGGTACACTTGAGGGCACCAGCATTTCGGCAGCTAGAAGATGCTCAGACCCCAGACAGACACAGCAGAGCCCCTCCAAGCTCTCTGCTGTGTGCCAGGAGTCTGGAAGAGAAACCAGGGAGGCTTCACTGGCTCTGGGATTGCCTCTTATCTCCACTCAGGATTTCAGAGGAAGGGTGTGCTTTGATGAAGCTTTTCCCACACCAGAGAACTAATCTTTCCTCAAGACAGGTGCCTTTTTTCACAGAACTTACAACACCCTCTATTTCTGGGATGTCCAGCCTGCTAAAAAGGCAAAAAGCAGGACAAGACCCATGTCATAAACAGCGTGATTGCCTTGAACTCACTTTCCCAGAAAAGCTGTCTCTCTAGGTTTCTCAGGTCACTGAAGCAAAGTCCCACACCATGGGCTATACCTGGCAGGTCCTCCCAAGATTTCTGCGACAGATGCATTTTCATTACCCAAATTTTTAGCCCTTTTCTTTTGTGGGGGGTGGGAGCAATTCCAGCCTTCAGTATTTTCCAAGGTGTAGAGAATCCCAGGAAATCTGCAGGCATTACAGAGCTAAGGGCAGACCACAGCCATTTGTGGCTCCATGACCGTGATGCTCCTGTGCCCTTTGAGCTATTCCAGTGCACTTTTACAGGAACGAGGATGCTGCCCTTTGCCTCCAGATTTTCCCTCGGCTGCAGCAGAGGCCAGGCACTGCATCTCGCAGAGCATGGGTAGGCAAGGGGGCAATTAACCTCTGACCTCCCCCATGACTGAATGCTTCCCCATTGGTCTTCTGCTCTTCCCAACCCACCTTTATTTTAATGGTGTTTCCAGATTGCAAACTGGCAGGTTGTTTCACCCCAGGCCTGACCGCTGGCCTGTGCAAGGCTGCTCTCTCCATCTCTGTGCAGGCAGAGAAGGAACAGGCTGCCTGTGCCCGGGGAGGCCAGCAGGTAAGAGACAGCAGGTGGAAAAAACAATTAGCTCCTTGTTTTCAAGGCAAGGAGAGTAAGCACTTCAGAAGTGGGGATGTTCCTCAGTGAGGGGAAGGACCTCTCTGCTGCAAAGCAAAGCCCGTGGAAGGGGAAAGTAGGTCCCAGCACAAAGTCCCCATAGCTCAGCCCCAGGGAGAGAGACATGAAAAACCACTGCTGCCAGGAGCCTGCTAACACACATAAAACTTCCACCTCCCCAGGAAGAGCTGGCTACAGCAGACCTGTAGCTGACGTCCCAGGGCCTGCTCACAAACAAGACTCTTGCTGTGAGTTATGGCCTCCTTCCCAAAACCAAAACATCCCCTCTCACAGATGTGCTAGGGTAACTAGCATCCCACCTAAGCCCCATGGGCTGATTTCTGGCTTGTAAGTCTGCAACTGAAAATAGGTAAATTCTACCACACAGGTCACAGGCAGATGCAGCTAATCCACCCAACTTCACTACTTCTGGCTGAGTAAAAGCCTCAGGGAAAAAAAAAAAAAAAAAAAAAGAAATAACTAGGGCAGAATACACTGTAAGGGCAGCTCAGTCTTACACGAAGAGACAAGTTTATCCTCAGCTGTCCCTGAGTGCAGCTACCCTTTCCAATGGGAGATCTTTGCAAAGCAGAGGGAAGCTGCCCACCAAATACAGCACTAAAGCTCCCAGCTCACTAGTGGGATGAAGAGAGCCACACCACCCGCAGTACCATGAGCAGAGGGGAAATGCAGCGCGGATCTTCCCTGGCTCCTTGCACCACCTGCCTGCTCCTGCCTGCGTCTCATGCAACGCTGGGAAGCACGGACAGGAACAAGCTGGGTGTCCCCTGCTGACCCTTGCCAGGGCTGCCGGCTACAGCCCCAGGACTTCACAGGGCACAACATGGTACCAACAGGGAGGATGCAGAGAAGTCTGGGAGGAGAAAGCTTTGCCAAACAGCCTTATCTTTGAGATGCTTTTCTGACCTCCTCACCTGCAATAAGTATTTATCTTCACTACACAATCCCCCCAAATTACTATGGCATCAACCTTCTGGCACAGGCACTGTTGAGTGAGCTTCGAAAGATGCAGGAGAGAAGTGCCAAGTTTCAAAACCAGGTACTTGTGATACCAGCTTATCTAAGGAAAATTAATAGCTGCACTGTTTGCCAAGTTACATCCATTTAAGAAACACTCCATCACAGAACCACTTTGTGTGTTATTTCTTTACACTGAGGAAAACAAATCAGCTCAAGAAATGTCAAAAGACCCATGTATGGCTGTAAGGAGCACATATTTTGCCTTGCTGGCAATGCAAGAACACAGAGAGGTGAGAGTATGAAGCCTGCTAACTGTTCGCAAGCTGTTAAACACTTCCATAGGCTCACGGATCTCTGCTGATTGATGCTTGCACCAAAGCTGCCCTTTGCTTACCACCTCCTCATTCAGCAAAGCCCATTCCTATCACCAACACATGAGCGTCTGTTTTCTGTACATCGCACAAACACTTTCTCCTTTCCTGGGGTGGCAGGAATTAACCAGGAAGAGCTCCGAGTTGTGCAGGCTGTGCCACAGCTCCCTCCCAGAGACAGGGTCTAACCCAGGGGCTCCGCATATGACATGACAAACATCGGGGATGTCTGTGAATAATATTCTAAAATATAAGGTCAAGTAGTATTAGGAATAAAGTTCAGATCCCAGAGCTAGTTATAATGGGATGGAATAAACAAGATGTAAAGAGGAGCAGCAGCAGCTAAGATTACTAGCTCAACACGTATGTGCTGTGAAGAGCACTGAGATCAAGCCTGAAGGAGGTGTAGACATTTCCTGCTTTAGAAGCAGCTTTGGAGAAGAAAATAAAGATCTGTTTCTTCCCCTGCCCAGGGTAGATGCTTCAAAGGATGACTGGCTTTTGGGATAAAACTTTCTAACATGATCAGAAGCATGACAGCTCCCCAAGATCGCTGGCTACTTTGCACCTCAGAAACCATATTTCATGCAATCATAAAAACAAATGCAAGTCTCCCAAACACCGTGAAAGGAAAACTTCAACTCATTGGGATGTCCTGGTGCAGATTCAATCTCCTCAACAGCTCTATTGAAAATTAAATGCAAGGAGGGCGTAGTCCTGTGGTTTGAGGACCAGCTGGTGAGATGTCAAAAGCAAAAAACCAAACATGAATGGAGTTAAGAATGCTACCTTCAAACCATGAATGGAGGCAGATAAGGGAGCTACCTTCAAGTTCAAACGTTACCACCCACCGTACTGACCTGAAAACACAGTAAACAGCACAATCTGACAATGTCAAGAGAGGTCACAGAAACAGCTCTGAGATGTAGAAACACGAGCTGAGAACGAAACAGGATTCAACCAGACAGGAAGTCAGGAACAGCAGACACAGAGACAGCACCTACACACTGCAGAAAAAACAGTTGTATAGACACGTCCTTTCTATCTCCACTAGCAACAGTGAAAGTAATTAATGCGGTAATATGTGTAAGTCCAGCCATGGGGGAAAGGACGTGGCAAAGTCCTTACCACGCAGGATGGGGCACTCTCTGTCCACATAGCAGTGTTGCTCAACACTGACTTTCAGGAAACACATACTACACGTTTGGTGATACCACCTAAGCCACTGGTTTCTGCCACATGGTCTCATGCTTTTCCAGGATAAATTAAGTGTTTGAGTCAAAGAAGCAATGCTGTGCTGGCCATACATGCACCCTCTCCTTCACACCCAGCATCCGGGCAAGAAAACCCAGTTCAGGAAGGACAGCGAATGCATGACTGTAAGGCGGGTTTCTCCTCAGCTCTTTTAAGCCAGTCATTTTATACCTGGAGGAAACCATGTTTGATTCAGGAAGCTTCTGAGCTGGAAATAAGTACAGGCTTGAACAACATTGAACTATATACACTTGCCCTTGCCCTTAGTATGCTGGAAGCAGTATGCTGCAGCATCCTTTGGTCTGAGTGCGATTGTTCCCCTGTGAAATGCTCTTGAACCCCACGTCTTCCGCCAAACACCCCATCATCCTCAACATTTCATAGGTTAAAAGGATGGTCATGCTGCTGGCTAAAGAAGAGTCTAAGAAAATAAGCCTAAAAAGAAGGTTTAAAGGCAAAGCTCCCATGCAGGACAGCATCTGTTGAAAGAAGCTGGGCTCAGCCACGTTAGCCCAGAGCCTCGAGGCAGATCTGACTGCAAGCCCCAGCATCACCATACCACCTACTGTTCCCATAGCTACACAGGAAGATAAATTTAGTTCAAGGAACCTTGTGTTGCTACATTATTTAACAAACAAACAGACGCACTCAAGAGGAAAACACAGGCAAGGACCCAGTTTAGCTGCTGCATGGACTGATCAGACCTATGGACTCAACACTGCTTCCCAGAGTGAAAGAGCCCAAATCCTGAACCTCAGCACCACGCTGCTCTAGCCCAAGCCAGTCAGCTCTGTTAGGCACAAGAAGACTCCAGCATGGCCACAGAGGAGTGCCTGGGTTGCACTCTCCTGAGATACTTCCTGCACCAGGAGCCAGGCAGCCACTGCCAGCGTCTCCTTGCCCCTCTGCTACTCAACCCAGACTGCTAAGGAGCGCAGCAAAGAGGCCGTCTGGGCTGTCCACTGGCCAGGCATGACCCAGCCTGGCTGTGCTTGGAGCCATGTCCATGCTGCAGTCCCCTCTTCTCACACCACCTCTGGGTTTCCACTGCCTGGAGAACCCCAGCACCCAGCAATAGGGAGCAGAAGAGCCACGCTGGTCCTGCAAGACCAGAGGAGGGTGAGGAGAACCCCCTGCCCCACCAGAATGATGACCTAGACCACTAGTAAAGAAAACAGGGTTTTATTAATGATCATGTGCAAAAGGCACAGTGGCAGGGGAGAGGACACTACTCCAACATGAGGTTCGTCTCCTCCAGTATGGTCTGCAAGATCTCATCTACCTGATCCAACTCAGAAAGTTAATATCCTGGAGCTCCAAGTGGGTGAGGATGAACGAGAGAAGCCAGCCCACATTCATAAGCAGGTTCTTAAGTTTCTCCATAACACTGTGGGCAAGAGGGCAAAAGCCAAGAGGAGAGTTAGTGGTGAAATCCCAGATCTGATATCTCCCATCACACACCCAGCTGCTATCCCCCTTCCTACCATGAGTACCATGTGCACTGGGGTTCCTTCCTCCACTCCATTCTTACCTCCATTACAGACCCAACACTGTGCAAGGGATCCAGCAACAAGGTGCCACAGTATAGGATAGACAAAGTATGGACAAAGCACCTTTCCATAGGGCATCTTTGAAGCCGGATCAATTATTTGGATTCATCTGGTGATTCCACCTCCTCACAACAGCAGGATCCTCACTTACAACCCAGCTACCTATACAGCAGGGTGATGGATACCAGGGAAGCAGCGTCCTATGGAAACAGCAGCCCACAACGACTCCTGCCCTCTCCCCCCACCTTAGGGATGACAGGGACTGCCAACCAGCCAACCCACAGCTCTGACCTCATCAGGTCTTCTTTCTCTGGGCCCCTGCAGGAAACCTGTGCCTCCCCCAGCACCCTTAAGTGCATCTCTGTATTCTTGAGTCTCTCTGTCAGTTCAGCCTTCTCCTCTGCAGGCCTCGCCAGCTTTGCTTTCTGCTTCTGCCACACAGCTTGGCACTAACACGTGTATTTCTTGCTGCAGGGCAAGCCTTCTGTCTTCTGAGCTCTGAGCAGTGCCAGTTCCTGTTGGCATTTCAAGAACTCTGTTTTCAGGCAACACTCTTCATGCTCAATTTTCTCCACCTGAAATGGAAGGAGGGTGCATGCACAGGAATGATATCAATTGGTGTCACAGTTTAACCTCAGCCAGTGTCATGGTTTAACACCAGCCAGCAACTAAGCACCACGCAGCTGCTCACTCATTTGCCCCCCACCCATTGTGATGGGGGAGACAATCAGGGAAAAAAAAAAGTAAAACTTGTGGGCTGAGATAAAGACAGTTTAACAGGACAGAAAGGAAGAAAAAAAAAAGACAATAATAATAATACTACTATAATAATAACAATATAAATTGGAATATACAAAACAATGCAATTGCTCACCACTTGCTGACCGATGTCCAGTTAGTTCCCGAGCAGCGATCCACCCCCCCACCAGCCTCAACTCCCCCCCAGTTTATATACCAGGCATGACATCACATGGTATAGAATACCCCTTTGGCCAGTTTGGGTCAGCTGTCCTGGCTGTGTCGTTTCCCAGCTTCTTGTGCCCCTCCAGCCTTCTTGCTGGCTGGGCATGAGAAGCTGAAAAATCCTTGACTTAGCAGAAACACTACTTAGCAACAACTAAAAACATCTGTGTTATCAACATTCTTCTCATACTAAACCCCAAACATGACACTATACCAGCTACTAGAAAGAAAATTAACTCTATCCCAGCTGAAACCAGGACAGCTAGCAACTCAGCCCCACAGAGCAGCTCACTCAATTCTCCCCCCCAGGTGGGATGGGGGAGAGAAATTGAACGGTAAAAGAAAACTCATGGGTTGAGATAAAGAGAGTTTAATAGGTAAAGCCAAAGCCATGAGCACAAGCAAAGCAAAATAAGGAATTCATTCCATACTTCCCATCCGCAGGCAGATGTTTAGAGCCCACATGGAATTATTGGGCACCAAAGCAAGCTCAGATCAGGTCACTACTGCACTTGTACTGCTTCTTGTAAGGCTCACCCTCCATTGGTTCAGGTGGTTCCTGCTATAGTAATTCTTGTAACATGCAACTCAAACCATGGGTTACAAACAATTTAAAGGTATTTCCATTATAATCTCCACCCTTGGTCCCACCGGGTCAGGTTATAGGGTTTAACACTGCAATGCACTCCTCCCCTTGCCCCTGCTTTGGCTCGGACTTATCCATGGATCCCAGTCCCTTAGGGGCGTACCTGCTCCAAGTGGAGCCTTATCTATGAGCCACAGTTTGTTCAGGGGTATACGTGCTGCGGCATAGACTTATTCACAGCCACAGTCGCTTTGAGGTGCACCCATTCCAGTATGGCCTTCTCCATAGGCCATGATGCCTTCAGAGATATACCTGCTCCAGTGTGACCTTACCCACAGCCACAGTCCCTTCAGGAGTGAACCTGCTCCAACACAGCCTTACCCATGGCTGCAGTCCCTCCAGGGGTGTACCTGCTCTGTCGTGGGCTTATCCATGGCCACATGCTTTGAGGTGCTCCAGCATGACCTCATGCACAGCCACAGATGCTTCAAGATGTACCTTCTCCAGCATGGACTTATCCTTGGGCCACAATCCCTTCAGAGGTATACCTGCTGTGGCACAGATACAACCACGGCCACAGACGCTTCGAGATATACCTACTCTAGCGTGGACTTACCCACAGCCACAGATGCTTTGGGGTGTCCTGCTCCTGCATGGACTCATCCACAGGTCACAGTCCCTGTGACTCGAGTTCACACTGGAGTTCCAGCCTGTCCAATACAGCAGCACAGAAACAGCAGCAATGCCCTGGCCATCTGCCAGCCCAGGCGCATCACCATTGCTGTTATCAAAATGTTCCCAGGCACAGCAGAGTAAGATGATAAGCAGTACAGCGAGCAACAAAAGCAAAAAGCAGCCACCAACGAGGACTAGACTCTTATATTTAGTAAGGCAAGCAAGCCCCGTGGCAAGCACAGGAGCCTGCCAGTTAATAGCTAAACAGCAATAACGGCTATAAATTTGATCTAGCATATTCCAATCAAATCTGTCATTATCTCAAACCCTTCATGCCCCACAGTGGGCGCCAAAAAGGACTGCTGTGGCTTAACCCTGGCCAGTAACTAAGCCCCACACAGCCACCTGCACACTCTGCCCCAGTGGGATGGGGGAGAGAATCAGAAGGGTAAAAGTAAAAACTCGTGGGTTGAGATAAACACAGTTTAATAAAGCAAAAGCTGTGCATGCAAGCAAAGCAAAACAAGGAATTCATTCACCACTTCTCATTGGCAGGCAGGTGTTCAGTCATTTCCAGGAAAGCAGGGCTCCACTACAAGTAATGGTTACTTGGGAAGACAAAACGCTGTAACTCTGAATGTCCCCTCCTTCCTCCTTCTTCCCCCAGCTATATATGCTGAGCATGATGTCATATGGTATGCAATATCCCTTTGGTCAGTTGGGGTCAGCTGTCCCAGCTGTGTTCCCTCCCAACTCCTTGTGCCCCCCCAGCCTACTCACTGGCAGGGTGGTGTGAGAAGCAGAAAAGGCCTTGACTCTGTGTAAGTACTGCTCAGCAATAGCTGATCAAGGCTGGTTTAGTCACAACAATAAAATATAGCACCATACAAGCTACTATGCAGAAAATTAACTCTATGCCAGCCAAAACCAGCACAAGCAGCAAGATAAAAAGAGCTCTGCCAGGCCTGAAGAAGTTAAGAGTCAGCAGATAAGGAAGAAGCCCACTACATTCTTTATAGAGAAGTGACTCCTCCTCAACCCACTTTCACCTGCTCTCTCCAAAACCCTCCAAACCAGCAGGGATGCACAGCCACAAATTCATTACCTTGCACCGGAGCACATCTCACACTGCTGAAATAGTCTTCAGTTCCACAAAGCAATTCTACACTGCTCTTTTCACATTCTCACACTCCATTATGCCCGCCTGTTCCTGTTTGTTATGGACCTGCAATTCTCTTCCTCCTCTGCCTCCACTGCTGAGGCATGGGCCTTTCTCCACCTTTGATCTGTCAAGTCTTGCCTTCCATCCAAAACGGAAGAGCCGAGGGGGAGCTTCACCACTTGCAGCAGCCTTCAAAACACCAACTGCCACAAAGAACCACTTGTCTATGTCTTTCGTCCTCCTGTATGAATTTACACACACTTAAGTCTGTGTAGACACACTTAAGACTGTAGCCTGTCTTTCTGCTATTAAGTTTGACATTTGCTTTTCCAGCTTCCCCTGGACCACACCAGTCTCCGTCTGACCTCCTGCTGAGCTACTGGGTAATGCTGGAGTCTCTGCCTTGAGGCAGCATGATACACTTAGCAGGGATGGTGCTGCTCAGATTGCCAGCTGCTCTTTGAGCAGACAGGTGTGCAAGCTGCCACCTACATTCATATCCTCCTCGTTTATGTACAGAAGTTTTTCCCTTTCTTGGTAAGGTACTGCAAAGCTCTTCTGAAGGGGAGAAGTAGGAGGGCTGAGACAAGTCAGGTCTGGGGGTGAAGCTTCCACTAGGTCACCATGCTTTTCCAGTATTTCTTCTTTTATGGTGAACTTTGGCTTGCTGGGGAAAAAAAAAGAAAGAAAAAGAAAAAAGAAAAAGAGAGGTTGAGCAGGCTGAAGTGCCCCCAGTTGACAGCACAGCTAACCTCAGACCTCAATACCTGCTGTAGCTGTAGCAAACTACCAATGCCGTGACTGTGGGGATCAATCCTCCACCTGGCCAGGTGTTTGCTGCCCCAGCACAGAGGACTGCTGCTGAGAGAAACTCATGGCATCAGCCTCTCTCTATAGCATAATGCTCCTGACGCTCACTCTCATTTTAGGACAAGCAGCTATCATGCTCATTTCATGCAGGGGACATGTCAGTAGCAGAGCTACAAAGCCCAAAGACCCTGGTTCCCTACCTACACAGCCTCACCGCCTGTCTCCCATCTGAGATAGCAGTGGGGTTGAACTGCAGTCTCTGAAGAAAAAACCCACAGAAATTTGCTAAATGTCCTGTCTGAAATACACGTGCCTGACACATTTCACTAAACATGGCAGGCAGGTATGTTTCTGATGGGCTGCCATTTCAAGCTTCTTCAGCTATAAAATTATTTGGAGCATGTTTGTCCACAAACCCAACCAGATCTTGTGCCTGTCAGTGCCCTGGATACCTGACCCATTTGTAATGCAATCAAAAGCCTGACTTCAGGATGGGAAAGGCCAGTCCCAGTTCATCTGTAAGTCTGTGTTATGGCCCAGGCCCTTGGATGGATTCTCAACAGTGCTGGGCAAACAGGACAAGGAATGTGGGCACAAGGAGGAACACAGGAAAAAGAAGAGCGTGGGGGAGTTATAAAGATGTTGGGAGAGATGAACAGGGTTGGAGAGCAAAGATGTTGATGGAGCTTGTTGGAGGTGCTGTGGAGAGCTCATGTTTGGAAAAAGTAGTTCAGCATGGCAGCAGTGAAGAGAAACAAGAGGGGCCTGGGCAAGGAAAACAGGAGCAACAGGAGATGTTTGGCCCCACCAGCATGATGAGAGAAGCAGCTTTGAGAATTACTGCTCTGAGCCAGCCAGGGATGAGCAGGACTGTTCTTATCACACAATGTTTTCAAAGTTGCTGTAACCCAGTGGCCTTCTCCCTCCCCAAGATCCTGTCAGGAGGAGAAGGTCAACCAGATAGATCTGCAATCAACCAACCAGCTGCATCACGTGCAAAGGGCCACAGAGAGAGAGAGATGCCAGGTCCCCTCGACTGCTCTCATAACATGCCAGCAGCCCCATTGCAGGCCTCTCCCTGGGCAACCGGTGGGCAGGCCCAGTGTGCACGCAGAAGGGACAAGTGCAGGACACAGCCAGGCAGCCCCTCAGCCAGGCAAGTAGTGCCACCGTGTGGGAGCAGCCCACATTGCTCTGTCATGACATGGGCAGTAAGGGTTTCGGGAGGCAGTGAAAGAGAGTTGAAAATCAACCAATCAATCAATCAATCAATCATATCTCAATCCCCACCCCAAAAGTTGAAGAGACTGTGAGAACTTATCCAGAGAAATTCTCTCAGCCAGAAACCTGATTCCTTGCTGGAAGACAAAAGGTATCTGGCTTCTCTTGGGTAAAGATGTCCTCTGTACAGAGTAATTCATAGACACAGAGAGCTGAATGCTCCAGCAGTGGACAGGCAGTCACGCCAGCTGCCATCCAGACTGACCACAGGGCTGGAGACTGTACGCATGGAGGTGAATTTAGCTCACAGGGGTGTGAAGTTGTTAACACTGATACACGGAAACCAGGAGGATTTAAAAACACCAACTTGGCAAGGATTTCTGTTCCTCTCTCTGTTCTACCCTGTTCCCCTTTTCACTCTGGACACAAGAGGATGAAGGAGCATTTGAGTCCTGCAGACCCCTCTCCCAAAAAGGGACGGAAGGTAAGACTACCCAGGACGGATCCACTAGCTCTGGCCAGGGCTCCTTGCAGCAAACTGCATCTCACCAAGACCTTCCACATGGCCTCAGTGCAGACCACAAACAAGGGACAGAAGACAGAACATGGTGTGAGGCAGTAGCCTGCAACCTACCACTTACCTTGCTGTTACGGGTCTGGTCTTCTCCTGAGGTCCATCTCCTCTCTGGACTATGGTCATCTTTTTGAGAAAAGGGGGAAAGTCAGAAGTCCCTTTTTCTTCAGCCTCCAGCTTCACAGTGCAGGTGAAACTGCTGGTCCAAGCAGACAAGGGCACTGATGCAGGGGACAACACCTGGGGGAGAAGTGAGCTTGAAAAAAGTGTGAACAACAGCCCTTCAATATGTCAGTTGCGCCACAGGAAACCAAGCCTTAGCCAAGAGGAAAGAGGCACAGTAAGACAACCGAGCCTCTTCTGTGCAGGTTCCACCAGCCAGGTATTAAATCAAGATCCCCCAGCAATAACTATCCTTGGGACTCAACTAGGAAAGATCAGCTCCGGGTCCCTATAACACCTGTTTGGCTACCAGGGATGTTATCTCCATTACAGACCCAACACTGTGCAAGGGATCCAGCAACAAGGTGCCACAGTATAGGATAGACAAAGTATGGACAAAGCACCTTTCCATAGGGCATCTTTGAAGCCGGATCAATTATTTGGATTCATCTGGTGATTCCACCTCCTCACAACAGCAGGATCCTCACTTACAACCCAGCTACCTATACAGCAGGGTGATGGATACCAGGGAAGCAGCGTCCTATGGAAACAGCAGCCCACAACGACTCCTGCCCTCTCCCCCCACCTTAGGGATGACAGGGACTGCCAACCAGCCAACCCACAGCTCTGACCTCATCAGGTCTTCTTTCTCTGGGCCCCTGCAGGAAACCTGTGCCTCCCTCAGCACCCTTAAGTGCATCTCTGTATTCTTGAGTCTCTCTGTCAGTTCAGCCTTCTCCTCTGCAGGCCTCGCCAGCTTTGCTTTCTGCTTCTGCCACACAGCTTGGCACTAACACGTGTATTTCTTGCTGCAGGGCAAGCCTTCTGTCTTCTGAGCTCTGAGCAGTGCCAGTTCCTGTTGGCATTTCAAGAACTCTGTTTTCAGGCAACACTCTTCATGCTCAATTTTCTCCACCTGAAATGGAAGGAGGGTGCATGCACAGGAATTATATCAATCAGCAAGATAAAAAGAGCTTTGCCAGGCCTGAAGAAGTTAAGAGTCAGCAGATAAGGAAGAAGCCCACTACATTCTTTATAGAGAAGTGACTCCTCCTCAACCCACTTTCACCTGCTCTCTCCAAAACCCTCCAAACCAGCAGGGATGCACAGCCACAAATTCATTACCTTGCACCGGAGCACACCTCACACTGCTGAAATAGTCTTCAGTTCCACAAAGCGATTCTACACTGCTCTTTTCACATTCTCACACTCCATTATGCCCGCCTGTTCCTGTTTGTTATGGACCTGCAATTCTCTTCCTCCTCTGCCTCCACTGCTGAGGCATGGGCCTTTCTCCACCTTTGATCTGTCAAGAAGAATCAGAATATCTTGAGTTGAAAGGGACCCACAAGGATCATCAAGTCCAACTCCCTGCTCCTCACACAACTACCTAAATCTAAACCATATGACTAAGAGCATTGTCCAGACGTGCCTTGAACTCTGACAGGCTGGGTGCCATGACCACTTCCCTGGGGAGCCTGTTCCAGTGAATGACCACCCTCTTAACTTTCTCCTAATGTCCCATCTGAACTTCCCCTGATGCAGTTTCACTCCATTTCCTATTTCTGGTCACCAGAGAGAGTAGATCAGCACCTCCCCCTCCACTGCCCACCATGAGGAAGTTGTAAACTGGGATGAGGTCCACCCTCAGCCTTCTCTTCTCCAGGCTGAACAAGCCAAGTGAACTGAGTGGCTCCTCCTAAGTCTTGCCCTGAAGGCCTTTCACCATCTTGGTCGCCCTCCTCTGGACACACTCTAATAGTTTCATGTCCTTCTTACACTGAGGCGCCCAAAACTGCACACAGTACTCGAGGTGGGGCCACACCAGTGCGGTGTGGAATGGGGCAATCGCCTCCCTTGACTGGCTAGCTATGCTGTGCTTGATGCACCCCAGGAAATGGTTGGCCCTTTTGGCTGCCAGGGCACACTGTTGACTCATATTCAATTTGGCCAAACCAAACCCCCAGATCTCTTTCTGTAGGGCTGCTCTCCAGCCTCTCATCCCCCAATTTGCATGTATAACCAGGACTACCCCATCCCAGGTGCAGAATCTGGCACTTGCTCTTGTTAAACTTCATATGATTGGTGATTGCCCAGCTCTCTAGTCTATCCAGGTCTCTCTGAGGCCTCTCTGCCCTCAGGGTAGTCCACAGCTCCTCCTAGTTTAGTATCGTTGGCAAACTTCCTTAAGTACGTTCAATTCCTGCATCCAGATCATTTATAAAAACATTGAAGAGCACTGGCTCTAAAATTGAGCCCTGGGGAATGCCACTGGTGACTGGCCGCCAGCCTGATGTAACCCCATTTACTATAATCCTTTGAGCCTGACCTGTCAGCCAATTGTTCACCCATCATATTATGGACTTGTCTAGCTGTGTGTTGGACATTTTGTCCAGAAGGATACTGCGAGAGACAGTATCAAAAGCTTTGCTAAAATTCCCAAATCCCACATCTACTGACTTTCCTTGGTCAACTAGATGGGTGATCTTGTCATAAAAGGAAATGAAGTTCATTAAACAGGACTTTCCCCTCATGAACCCATGCTGGCTATGACCAATGACTGCATTGTCTCTCAAGTGTTTTTCAATAACTCCCAGAATAATAACTCTCCATAATTTTACCAGGCACTGAAGTAAGACTGACAGGCCTGTAATTACCAGGGTTTTCCTTCTTACCCTTCTTGAAAATTAGGACAACATTTGCCAGCTTCCAGTTGACAGGGACCTCTCCAGACTCACAAGATGGTTGAAAAATAATGGAAAGAGGTCCCATGATGACGTCATCCAGTTCTTTCAGTACCCTAGGGTGAATCCCATTGGGCCGCATAGACTTATGTGCATCCAGCTGGAGCAGTAAGTCTCAAACAAGTTCAGGTTTGGCTGCGAGTTTATTATCTCCTCAGCCATGGTCTTCCAACACAGGACTCTGGGGGTCCCAGGGCCCATCAATGGAGTTGAAGACAGAGGTGAAGAAGGCATTAAAGGTCTCTGCTTTGTCTACGTCCCTATTTGTGGGGTGACTGACCTTGTCAAGTAACGGACCAATGTTCTCTCTGATCCTCCTTTTGCTGTTAACATATTTTTAAAAAACCCTTTTTGTTGTCCTTCACAGTACTGGCCAGCTTGAACTCTAATCAAGCTTTGGCCACATGAATTTTCTCCCTACAATGGCGAAGAGCATCTCTGTAGTCCTCCTGTCTTGCCTGTCCTTGCTTCCAATTTCCATACACCTTCCTTTTCCACCTAAGTTCTAGCAGAAGATCCCTGCTCATCAAGCCGGCCTTCTGCCCCACTTTGTTGACTTCCAACACTTCTGAATTGACTGGTTCTGTGCTCTTAAAGGATGGCTCTTAAAAAGTGACCAGCATTCATGGACTCCAGTACATTCAAAAGCAGATTCCCAGGGGACCTTACTAACTGGTCAGCATATTGGACCTTCAGAAGAGGGTCTCCTATGACAATAACCTGTCTTTTTTTCTTAATGGAAGCAATTTTGATATGGGGCACAGGCCGACTTGACCTTGGCAAAACCTCCAACCTCGATGGACCATCATCCTCATCACTGTGGTTCCACTTGCAGAGCCTCTTACCTATTATGCAAGGGCACCTGGGAAGGTGGGGTAGTCATGGAGGAAATGTGCCTGCTGCGTGAGGCAGGAACTTGTTGCCATTCCCCCCCGTCCCTTAAGTCACCACATTCTGCCAGGTGGAGAGAGGATAGGGAATCCTCCAGATCATGTGTCCTGTCTGCCCGACAGGCCTGTCCCAGGAAAGGTAGGGTGCGGTTCCAGTAATCTCTCTCTCTCTCAGACTCCCAGATATTCCTCAACCTAATCACCTCCTCCCGGAGCTCTGCCACTAAGCTGAGGAGTTCCTCTGCTGGGGTGCACCTCCCACAGGTGTACTCACTGCAGCGATCCAGTACTGGTATAAGAGTATGGCACGCTCTCCGGCCTGGCACCTGGGAAGGGGTTTGCTTTATAGCTGTGGGGGCTTGGCCATGGCTGCTCCTGGCACCACCCAGGTCTCATCAGCTGCTCTCGCATGAGCTGCCAGCTCCTGGTAGGTCTCTCCGTTAACGCAAGGTTTCCCCAGATCACAAAACTCCCTGGCACACTGTGCCAGCGAGTTCTGCTACAGGTCATGCCAGCACTGGAACTGCTTGCCTCATCTCACCTTCATTCCAAAATGGAAGAGCCAAATGGGAGCTTCACAATTTGCAGCAGTCTTTGAAATACCAACTGCCATGAAGAGTTCCTTGCTGCAGTGTCACAGAGCTCCCTGGAGAACCCATCCTGGGCAGCCATGTCCAAAAGACACTTCTCCTGAAAATTCAAAACATCAGAGTCTTTAATATAACCAGTTAACCTGAAAATGGGGAAAGAGGCCACACAGGACCAGAGCTGCAACCCCAAGAGAGGAAACATACAGCTCCCTGCATCCTCTTCTAGCCAGGAGAGCCAGGAAGGAACACACTAGGACTAGGCAGTACAGGGTAAGATTGAGCGCAGGGACTGGAACTGCCCTGACACCTGTTACTGTTAAGAGTTTTAAGCACGTCCAAGGTGTACACAAATAAAAATCAAAGTCTCATTTTATATGATGCTCTGACACCTTCACATGTTGGCATCTCTCTTGACAGGAGGAAACACGAATAACAGTGAGGCAGGACTGAGAACCTGCCAAGCCCTCCAGCATCGAGACTTTCCCTGTGCCGACTCCTGCAGCCTTCTCCCTCCTGCCTCACTTGCTGTTCCACACTCTCCCCAGATGATAACAATCTCCTCTTCCTCTCTCCGTCCAGCTCCCTAGACCAACAAAAGGGAAAAAAAAGAGCAGGTTTCTCCTTGCTGTCTTACCGAGGGGTAAAACGTTCTTTCACCTGGAGAACAACAGGTCAACAAGAGAAAAGCAGCAGACATCTCCTGTATGCAGGACACCCAATGCCTCTCTTTCCCCCATCCTTGCTCCAGGTAGCTGAGCTGCAAACTGGAACTGGATATACTCACCCCTTCTGGCATTTCTGTCTATATCTGGGTCTCTTCTCCTCATCACTGTATTCCTGCTCCTAGGGTGTCAAACAGCTTCTGCAACAAGACCAGTCAAGCATGCCTAAGTGTGTGAAAGAACAGTTTGACTCATCTCTTCCACCAAAAATCTCCATGGTTTGAACATCTATGCAATGTCTCTAATCCTTCAGGATTTCAGATAAAAGAAGATCAAGAGAACAGCCGAAAAATCAAACTTAGCTTAAGTTTCCCTTTAGCTTAAGGGCTAAAGGGAAAAAGAGCTACTTGAATCCCAAAATAACATAGACAAAATGAAGTACAGACTATGAGACAGAGTTCAGCACACCACTTATAATGCCAGTCATTTCTGCTTCAGTTTTGAGTTGACAGAGAAATGCATCATAACCCATGTGGGCAGCATAGACCACTAATACCAGCTGCTTCAAAGGAAAGGAACTGTCAGTCATGAGTTATGTGGAAACAGTCTATTGGAAAAGTTCCCTCTAAGTACCACTATACATTTGCAGTGATGTCCTGAAACACAAGATAAAAATCCTGCATATACAGGTTTAAAACAGAAATGTAACTGTTACTTTTCTGGCAGCCACAAGTACTGCATAGATGTTTTCACTGAACTGTCCAACACATTCTTAGGTCTCCATCCTCAGATGATACTACTAACTGAAATTATCTGTACACCTAGACAATCCTAATTACTCCTTCTACAGTACCTTACTTGCTTGCTCTGGTCTGCCACCACCTTGCTGATTGCTCAGTTGAACCAGGTCAGTCTGAAGGTACTCAGGAATCCCACAGTCTGTTTGACTGCCTTGACAAAGAACTGTCTGCCATCTGTAATCTGTGCTGCTTCCTCTGCCAGATCACTCACTTTTAATGTATCAAAGAGCTTTAAATTGAGGCAGTCCTGTATTAGCTTCCTCCTCTATTGAAAAGTGTCTTTATTATCTAGTTTCTAGGCTATAAAAACTTACTCCTCAGCCTCCAGGGCCAACTGATTTCCTTAATAGTTTATCATGAAGGCTATCTTATCTATCTTTGTGGAATGCTGAACTTCAACAAATAACAGCAATTCAGCCGTATAAACTGGTTGCACCCTGGAATTTGTTGATCAGAGAAAAGGAATTTCCTTCAGTAACGTCCTGACAGTTGGTCTCAGTCCCAACTCTACCAGTTCTTTCTGCTTAGCATTTAAGCTGATATTCTTGGTAAGGAAATAAAGCTTTTTTATTCTCCAACAGGTCAGGAGATCTCAACAAGAAACTGTATTTTGTTATTAGCAGTTTTGCCATTTGACTGTAATTCAATCAGCACATTTAACTAAAACCCATCCAATCCTTCAGAAGCACTATAATTTAAATGGCCAGATTCCTCTAGATCAAAACCTGTTATTTTAAAGGCATCAAGAGAAAAGGGGTCAGGCAGTGACTCAAGCAAGCATACTGTAACATGTTCCTATTTTAACATCGCCTATTTTAATGAAGATTTACATTCACAGGTATGTGGAAGGAAAGCAGGAAGTCAAGCATTTGACAGAAACCATTTATATTTCAAGGATGTGAGATGGCATTGAAAAAAGTCATCCAGGACTCAATTCATGAGTCTCCCACCTGTATCTGGGAAGGGGATAGAGACAACAAAACCAGCTTTCTGGTAACAATGTAGAGTCAACCTGGTCAGGGAGCTTCCTCCACTTCAGACACTCTTCACATTGTACCCATGTCTGGTCTGGTCTCTCTCTGCAAAAACTAATGCTCAGTCTGAGTATTTCAAGCATGGAGTAAACACCAGAAAAGGCTGTTCAGAACAAGTGCTGTCACCTGACCCAAACCAATCCCAGCCCATTTGGCACAGCACATGGGATGGTCCAGGGCAGCCAACATGTCTCTGCTCTCCCAGGGACACCCTGCCCATGGTGTGGCATCCCTCCCAGTAACCACCAGGCCAAATTCCACAGGTTCAAATCTCAATTCCCTATAGGAAGGAGTCCAGTCATCCCTCGGCAGCCTCTGCTCCTCGTGGTGGTACACTGCCACCTCACCTTGGCCAAGGGAAAGCCCCCAGGCTTTTAATGCTGGCAAAGATCAGAGCAGCAGCAAAATGATTCCTACGCTATCATGCAAGCTACATCCACATTTCCCAAATTCATCTGTGCCATCTTCACTTTCCAATAGCTGTTGAGTTTCTGTCCCAGCACAGCAATTGTCTGTCTGGAAGGAAGAACTCCGTAAGAAGGTGCTAACTTTGGGCAACTCCTACTGGCGCAACAGGCAGCACAAGGAACAACCAGGGCAAACACAAACCACTTCCCCCAGAACTTGACTTAGACCTGTGACTGAAGGTTTTAGGTTGGCACCTTAACAGCCCTTCTGTATCACCCACCCCACAGCTGCAAAAAATGGGCCAATATCATCACAAAAACATTCAGACTACAGGTCTCTTTCCCCAAGTACAACCTTTCCCAAAGTGTGGAGTGCTGCACCCCCAGGAGAGCAGGGGCTAGTCCCTGAAGGGAGGACATTGCCTGCTTCTGCTGTACCCCTTAACTGGAGCTCCACGTGAGCGTTCAACTTTTTCTTTTGGCTTCATAGGTGTGTTCTCAGTTTGGGCGGCTCTGCTAAAGCATACATGAACACAGGCTCCATTTTATTTCAGAGGAGTCTGCTCAGGGCCGGAGTCTTGTGAGGGAATGAGCTGAAGGAACACAGAGGATGTGTCCTTTCCTCAGCCCAAGGCTATATGTTTGCACCAGACTTTCAGGACAAAATTCTCCATGCTCTCTAGGGGCACTAGAGGAGGAAAAAACAGGCCAATCTGAGGCTACTTCACAATAAACAGACCTAAGAACATGTGCAGTGCTCAGAACAAAGGTTGTATCACAGCAAAACCCTCTCCAAGCAGCAGCCTTGGGCACAGGTCTCTCTTACTGGCACTCTTTGCCTTCTTCAAACTCCTCTTTGTTGTGTGCTCGATTCAGGAAGTTGCATTCTAATTATAGCAATCACACCTACACCACCTCCCTGCACCAGGGTCCAGAAATGAAGGGAGAGAGCTGCTTTAGCCAATTCTGCTCAGAACAAAAAGAAATAGTCCTTCGGGGAGCGCTGACACTCCAAACCCCTGATACAGAGGTTGATGGCAACACCATGGCCTGTGCATTGCATGCCAACAGCACATATGAGGTACAAACACCTGGCAAACTCCCCTGCAAAGGTATTTTGGGCATATTATACTGAGGCTTTTTCTTCCAGAAAGCAGAGCACAGGCTGGCTTAACTAACAGACCAGAATTATCTGTGGCAAAGATGGTCACCTCCAAAGTATGCCATAGCTCTGAGATGCTGCTGCAAGATAACACCTAGAGGCAAATGCTTCAGCGATCACTTCCCAACAGAGTCCAGGCTATTCTGCCAGAGCGGATCCTCTTCTGGAAATCACCCTGGAGGAGAGGCAGGCTGCCCATCCTCTGGTAGCACCTCCAGCCACAGCAATATTGAACAGTAGCTGGCCATCTCTAGTTACCCAAAACCTGGACAGGCACCCATTGTGCAGATGCACACACTGATCTGATCCTAGGGATATACCAGGTCTCCTTGTTCAACTCTGGACACCATGCAATGTGCATGGTGAAGCAAGGACCTAAGACAAGCCTGCTCTTTGCAAAGCCCCATTCTCCCCTCTCAGAGTTAAAAAGGGGTAACAGACAAGTCCAATTACCCACCTTCCTTTGACAGCCCACGTTCTCATAGGATCTGATTGAGCAGGTTGCTGTGGTACATCATGATCCCCTAGTGGCTTTTGTTCTTGCAGGTGAATCCAAAGGTGATCTTCACCCTTTTGCTCTAAGGGAAAATGTGTCAAGAAAGAAATAAACAAGAAGCTCCAGAGGAGGAGTGGGGGAGATGCACAAGTTCCACAGAAAGGAGTGACACACTCCAGAGAGGCCGCAGCATCAAGCAACCCACACTGAGTTCCTCAGCACACCACCTTCTCTCTTCAGCACAGAAAAAGTGCTCAGCCTTGGCCTGCTAACAACAACCCCATGCATGCAGCCAGCAATCACAGATAAGAACACGCATAACTGACTGAAGGGGAGTTGGATACAGCTGTACTGAGCGGAGCCAGTCTGTCACTGCCAAGTCAAAATATGCCTTGGTGATAGCTTTAATAAAAACTCTGATATGCATTTATATTACCCTGATAATAGAACAGGCAAGATCTGGCCAAAGAAAACTGCCTTGGACTATATCACAAATGAGATAACTCATGACTAAAAATTCTACTTGTGGTTAAAAGATAAATGACCAATGTTTACAAAACCAAATCAAGCACATCCAGTCAGGGCTGAAGAAATCTTAACAACTAATGACAATACTAAGGTCCATCAAAGAAGAGCAAGCTCTCCTTCAGCAGACTCCAGTTTCACAAATTCCATGTTAGACAGACCGCTATTAGATAGGGAGCTGTGGGTTTAGAATTAAAGTATTTCATTAACTACTTTTTGTCTAAATATATTTTAATTTGCTTACTTCTTAAGAGTCAGAGCTCATATGTTTGCAATGTATGTAGTCATCACGTGCTTTCCAATACAATGCTACTTTATCTGTACACTATAGGTGCTAAACTCCAAATCTCAAGGATCTGTCATTTTATGCACACCCACTATGCAAGGCCAAAGCACCTATGAAAGCAAGTGGAAAACCACTACTGCTTGGGCACTACCACTACAGGTTTGTAACCTGCTGCATTTCTGCAAATCATGTCAAGACACAGTGGCTGTGCAATCCCTGGAGAGAGCATTAGCACACAGATGGAAACCACTGTGAAGCTACAAAAGCAGGAAAGCAGCTTTGTTGGTTCTCCAATTCCCAAGTACGTAGGTACAGAATTTAAGTAACACCTTTTCATCTTTGGTCAATCTTTTCATATTAACGTAAGCACAGAAATTCACAATACAAAATGACCTTTAAAGCACGTAGGAGGAGGGGGAATAAAAGATGCTCAGGTGTAGTTTGAAACAGCTTAAGCAAAGTTTTTTCTGGAAGAGATTTAAAGGGTATATTGTTCTTTGCACTTGGCTTTACTTGGGGATACTGCTTTCTACTCTGTGGACACTGCTCTCCAAAAGGACGTCAGCAGGTAAGCCAAAAAAGTCATCTTACTCCCAAAGAGCTGGGGTGGCCTAGGAGTGGCTTTTGGGAATGAGAATCAACGTGCTCCAGGAACTCAAATGACCAACTTCTAGTCAACTGGGAAAAGTCAGCAACCAGCTGCTGATGAACAGGACAGAGGAGAAGAAAGGCTTTTCTGGTCTCATTATACATTTTGATAAAGTGTTTTTTCCACTGAATTGAATAATGCTGTCATTTAAAATACATTTCAGCAGATATTTTCCCAAGCAAAACTGACCAGTCAGCAAAAGCTTAAGCCTTTGTCCACCTCATTCTCCCCTGACACAGCCCATTGGCCTTGGGGTATGGCAGAAACTGCCTTGTGTACAAGGTGAGCCCTGAGCCCTATCACCCACTGCTCCAGCAGAAGCAGCTTCGAGGGCTCCCTCCTAAGCTTCACATCAGGATTTGGCTTCTCAAAGGTGACCAGAAGACAGGATGGAGAAGATAATTCAGCCTCTCTATTCATTTAAATCCTGGGTTTCTTTATGCATCAGACCAGACGGGCCTAAGCCCAGCTGTGAGGTTGTTCTGGAACCCCGCAGTGTGCTGAGGCTGCTGTGGGAGCAGAGTGCCAAGAGGTAGCAGGAACGATATGATGAATCTTGGCTTGTAAAAATCATATTCAACATTGGCCAGGCTCTTGGTGATCAGCTGAGTGTTCACCTTCTTCTGTTGCAGGACAATCTGCATGCAAGGCTTTAGGTACAAGATACCGCAGTATGCCTGGGAAAGCATAACAGACAGCACAACAGAAGAGGCAGGAGAATTCTAGTTGCATGTAGTCTTTTCCAGGTGAACCCAAAATCTATTTTGGATTTAATGTCTTTCATCCCTGTGAGTCATGCACAAAATAAGGCTGGGGAAGGGCTATCCTGCTCCCTTTCAGCCCTTGTCAACTTACCTGTAATGAGTACTCCAGTTCTGGGCCAGGAAACTCTGGAACCATCTTCTGAGAGTGCAGAACCTTTGTGCTGGGAATCTCCCCATCATCTGCAAGGAAGTCCGCTATCTGAATATGCTCATCCGTATCAAAATCCAGCTCCAGCTCCCCATCTTTATTTCTGAAAAACACCAAACACAAAAATAAAGACAGTCTACAATCATCGGCACCCCGGTCTACTCTTCTGTATCAGGACCCCAAGGGAACTTCCAGAGGAGCAGATAAAACAGCATATTTCACACACTCCATGGATCTCATTAGTCAGTCGTTTAATTACAGGTATTTCTGTGCAGAAGACCAAAGGAGCAGAACACTTCAGAACAGTCTTAATAACACAGAAATATGGAAGTTCCATTGCACAGATGGGAAAAGGAAGTAAATGTATTAATTTGTTTCCCCTGAAAAAAAGAGCACACCTGCAACAGACAGAACTAAACCGATCTCTTAACTTCCAGCATGGCACCCCAAGCACTCAGTCATACAGAGGGAAGCGGGAGAAATCCCTGCATTTGTTCCTCCAGTGGCCAGGCTGGATGACAGCAGGCTTAGACCACCCAGGCCAGGTGCTGTCCTGAAGCTGTCTCTGCTTTTAGCTCTTCCCCATCCTCGGGCACTGCCACCTCGCCACATGTCCCAGCCCCATACCTGCGAATGTTCCCAATGAGGATATGCGTGCCCTTTTTGCCTGGAATGGCACTGAACTGTGGCAGCAGCTCCTCCCTGGTGTTGAAGACAGTATGCTCCAGGATGGCCTCCAGGCTAGGCACAGAGCCTTCTGTAACAACCATTTTCTCTAAAAGCCACAGTTGAGGAGAACAGGGTTGCCCAGTCCATCTACCTCCCTTTTGCCACAGGGCACAAAAAAAATCCAGCTGCTAAGACTTGGCCACAGGCCTGACACTGTGGGGAAGTGTGACACAGGAGAGATTACAGGTGGGTGGTCTCAGAGAAAGACTGAGCCAGGACAGACATGACAGTAGGATGCTTTGAGGAAAAACACTTAAAAGTACCAAGCCAAGTCGGGGGCAACAATGTCATGCCAGCTGATAATCTACAAGCAGTGCTGGGGAGCTGTATGTTCTCAGCTCCCTTTGGCATGAAGGAAACACAGCCTGGAAGTATGCCAGCATGCCCGGTTGGCACCAAAGGCCATTACAGGTGCAGAAAAGTAGCAGAGAGCATAGCTCCTGGGCAGGGGATGTGTACATGAGTCTGCATGGTGGGGGGAAAGGGACAGAAAAAGGTAGCCCATAGGTCGGTGGCCTGACTGCAAAGGCTTTCCAGGAGCCAGGTTTGCAGCAGACACCCCCAAGCAGATGCATGACAAGTTCAAGCCCAAGGAAAAAGGAATAATGCTGCATGGCAGTGTGTTAACAGCAAGGCCTGCCGCAGGGACTCTCCAGGTGCAGCACTGATTACAGTCATTCTCACCCTCTCCAAACATTGTGCTGTGCACACATGGCCAAGGGACAGCCACTGGCAGCCTGTGCCCTCAGCATCGTGGCAGTGCCACTGGCCCCCCATGTCCCTTTGGAGGAAGGTAAGCAGCTCAGCCACTCAGCCAAGAGAAGATACCATTTTGCTAGTTGAATTACACCAGTGGGATAATCACTGTCTCACCACAGACACAGTCCATGGAGGTCTGGGAAAGCTGCCCCATGCTGAGAACCCTTCCAGTCTTGGTGAAGATGATGGCATCCTTCCCCAGCCGCATGGAGCCAGACTTCACAGCCTTCTCTGTGAACGCAAAGCTGAATCTCTTGCCATTAGCCTGCCTCATTCTCTCTCATCGCTATAGAAAAATACTTCACATAGAAAGATGAACATGATGTAAACATATCCACTAAAGCCATAACTCATTTCAGCATCCACAGGGTAAGACAGACAAGAGGGAAAACTCATCCGTAACACAAGTCTACAGAAAAGGACTCTTGGTTTGACTTCAGGCACATACATTCAGTTTTATGCAGACATTCTCTATGTCCCAGCACAGAAGTACCACCTCTGCTTATTACACATTTTGCACACCAATGAGCCAAATGGTTTATGTTAGGGTGGTTAATGACAAGCAAAAAGTTTGCTACGAGTCCCTAGACCACCCATTACACATTGAGGCAGACTGCATACACACGTAAGAGCAGTTATTTTGCACCTCTACGTACTGGGAAGGCAAGGAAGAAGCAGTGAGAAGTGTATACATTAATGCTAGATGCTTACGATAAGAAGCCAAAGGGCAGTAGCAATGCTTGCAGGAGAGGAGAATCCAGCCCAACAGCTGGATGTGGGAAGGCTCATAGCTCATTACCTCAGTGTGCGGTAGAGTCTGTGAGGAGTCATTCCTGTCTTGTTATCCATAAAAGTTAGACAAAGATGACCCCTGAGCTCCACAACGTCAATGCAGAAAAGCTTAGCTGTCACACTGTGATGCAAAGCAATGTCTACGGAAAGAAGAAATAACGGTATTTCACCCTTGGTCCCTCCCAAACCCTCTTTGCCCTCAAGTCAGTTCCAAGGAGCAAAAGCAGTTTCCCAAACCTCCTCTCTTCCAAATGGAAGGTTGTGTCTGGGAAGGGAGGTGGCACGCTGGCTAAACCTCCAGTCGGCGGGGAACATCGTTCTCAGTGGTGAGGCGGGGCAGCTGTGCTGGAGCCAGGCAGCACAAAGCACACGGGGACAGCCGCGACGCCAACAAACGGGAACCGCTGCCACCGGGGCTGAGGGTGAGCTGTACAAATCCAGCCAGCAATCACCGCAGCAACTACAAATAAAATCTCCGTGATCTCCGCATCCCCTCGGTGCATCCCGCGCATTACGGAGAGGCTGCTTAGTAAATCCGCGTGGATTTTTTTTTTAAAACACACCACAGCTTGTAGCAGCCCGGCCAGCCTGAGGCCATGGGCTTTCTGTCAGGGTGCACCAAGCCCTGTCCGGGGGCAAGGCCGGTGGGCCCCTACTGGGGCCCCTCTCCCCTCGGTGCCCGCTGCTTTCCGAGCTGCTCGGCCGCAGCTCTGCAGGTAGCAGGGCCTCATCTGTGGGGGCAGAGACAGCGACAGCAGATGCCCGCCCCGGTGCCGGCCCGGCTGGCCACAGCCGCGCCCCCCGCTCCCTCTGCCCGCCGCCCGCCACAGCACGCCAGCCCCTGCGCGGCGGCGCCCACGCGGGAGGGCGGGCTGCTGAAAGCGTTAGCGCCCCGCCCGCCGGGCGCGGCGACATGGCGGCGCCCGGTGCCGTACAAGAAGATGGCGGCGCCCGCTGCCGAGCCGCAGCTGGAACGCTCCGGCAGCACCGGGGGAAGGCGTGGGGAGGTCCCAGTGGTCAGGCCGGGCTGGCAGGGGTTGCGCCAGCACACCCCAGCCTGCGCGGGTGGCCGGCAGGAGCCTCAGCCCAGGGCACGGACCTCCAGGGGCACGTGGGTCTGGACAGGCCTGGCCCTCGGCCTGGGCAACTCTCCCGGGGATGGGGGTGAAAGCAGCCCCGGGAGCCTACCTCTGCCACGGCCCTGCTCTCCCTGGGGACAGGGCGGGCAGACGGCGGTCTGTTTACAGCTCTGGGGTGCTGGGGCCCAGAACCACCCCGCGGCAACACCAGCTCCTCTGGAGCTTGTACAAAAGCCTGCTGGCACCAGGGCAAAGCTGGTGGCTCAGCAACACCGCAGCCCCTTTTCTCTTTCAATTTTTCAGTTTGCTGTGAACCAGAATCACCTCCTTGTAGATCCAGTGCAGCCTCAGTCAGATCGGTATATCTGTGTTGCTTCAAGTGCATTTACCAGAAGGACAGTTGTTAGGGGAGTCGTGCAGCCTGGAGGAGGAGATAGCAGCAGGAAGAAAAACAACAGCTCATGGGAACATTTCTCTTCTCCACATGGCTATATTTAGGTACGCAGAGGAAGCGTGCAACTTGGCTCAGCTGGGAAAGCCTGGGTTCCCTCAGCCACCATCACCAAGAGCTTGGATGTTGCTCTCCCAGGAGTGCTGGGATACTGTAGGAAGCATATGACATTAGCTTGCCTTGTTCACCAAAAGCGCTAAAACAGGTCAGCAGATAAACCATTGCGTCTACCACAATGGTACGCCACCAGAACAACCATCCTCCACGCCACAGGGCTTTATGGGGATCAACAGTGAGGAGCCAAGACATACTTGCCATCATAAAAGACCTGTGTAATTAGATACCTGTGCAGCCAAAATGTCTGGAAGAAAAGGGGCAGCCTTTTTTCTTGTCTTAAAGCAACGTATCTGCTGCCACCAGAGACGGGGCAGCAGCCCCACCAGTCCTTGCACCAGTCAGGTACTCCCACTCCCAGCACAGAGGCCAGGACTGAACTCTGCTGATACAGTCCTGCATCAGCAGAGTGCAGCACACTTGGTTCTAGAAGACTTGCGGAGGACAAAGTTGAATAAACACACACTAAGGCAATACCATAATAAATACATTTATTTACAGAGCTTCCTCCCTCCCTCCTTGCCATAAAGGGCTGAGAAGGCAGACACACACATAGAATAGGAAGAAAAAGCCAGTACATCCCAACAGTGTAAAGACAGTGCCCATCTCTCTCAAGGAAGAGCCTAGTCCCCAGCTTGCTCTCTTCCCCACTTTGAGATTTATGAACCTGCATGTTAACTCCCAACAGTCCTTCACTGTCCCAGTTACAACCAAGGAGTTCCCATGGCCCATGCAAATGCACAAGGTTCCCGGTTATCCATCCCTTACTTGGAAGGGAGGTTCTCTCCAGCAGAGGAGCAGGGGATGGCAGAGTCAGCGTCTGTTGAATGCCCCTTGCTCTTCCCAAATTCAATCACCAGAGGCTTCCCCTGCAGATTGTACCCATTCACCAACAGCATGGCATCCTGGGCTGACTGAATATCTGCAACAAGAGAGCAAAATGGGTGCAGGTCACATGGCACGTTCTGGCACAGACACATGGTGTTCACACAGATGTTCCCGGCTCACGGACCCTCAGCCTGCACCGCAATACAGTGCAGCACTGGGATCCTCCAGCCAGAGTGACATGCTGAATATAAATACAGCACGTAACAGACTGCATCCCTTCTGTTTCGATTAATCCTCTTCCAATCCAGGCAAAAGATTATGACGTGATAGGAAGAAGAGGGAGTGAACTCCCCTCCTTCTCCTTGGAGAGCGGGCTTGGTGCTAGCCCAGTGTTCTGCAGGAAGATGTGGCACCTTCGTGGGTTGGGGAAGAACAGAGAGGTATGAGGCAGCAACTCACCAGGGAAGGTGATGAAAGCCTGACCCCTCATCCGACCACTCAGGAGGCGGAACTGGATCGGTGGGCTGTCCTCCTTCTGGAACCGAGCAAACAAGGACACTAGGTCCTTCACTGTCACTCGAGGGCCCAGGTTCTTCAAATACAGCACCTGTTCCAGAGACACAGAGGGTCAGCTGGCCTGTGCCATGCTAACATACACTTTTCAGCCTGGTCCCAAGTCTGTACACCTCAAAGGTATGAAATAGTTCAGTCCCTCTGCCATCTCAGAGCCCTTCTACCCGCATGCTAACAGTGGAGTTTGGAAGACATGTGGATGTACGGCGAAAGGCAGCTCTGGACTCAAGGCATCATCATGCTTGCCTGCGCCAAGTGCTGACAGCTCCAGTTATTTATAAAACGCAACAAGCTCCAGCTGCCAGTTAAACACAGTTTGAGTAAAGTCACAGCTGGT
This sequence comes from Haliaeetus albicilla, assembly GCF_947461875.1. Taxonomy (NCBI): domain Eukaryota; kingdom Metazoa; phylum Chordata; class Aves; order Accipitriformes; family Accipitridae; genus Haliaeetus; species Haliaeetus albicilla. The sequence continues at coordinate 12,723,412 of NC_091505.1, forward strand.
CTCAGTCAGGCCCAAACAAGGAGAGCACATCTTGACTAATGACCTGCCAAAGCCAGGAAGGGCTGAGGTCTGAAGTACTTGCCAGTTGCAAGTTGCCCAGCCTGGGCAACATCCCACTAGAGCCGAAAGTACCCCTTCCCTCCCAGAGCGGAGGCTGCTCTTTGTTGGCTGGAGAAGGATCAACCAAGCACCCTCCAGGCAACAGCAAAGAGGAGCCTTTGCCTGCTGAAGCAGCTTCAGGGCATGCTCGTGAGGAAGAAGAAATCCTGGTTCATCTCAGTGTACCTTGTTGGGCTCCCCAGGATGGTAGGACGAGAACCTGGGTATTTTCTGGAGTTCTTCCTCTGAGAGACGGTTTTTGCAGATCTCCTCTTCCGGGACAAACTCTACAGGCTCTTTGATAACCACAGGACTTGGAGGGGAATGGTGGGGCCTTGTTGCAGGAAGACTGGGACTTCTTGCCTGTTCTTCCTGGTCTGGAAGCGATGACTCCTCAGCCACAGGCCCCTGAGGAGCCAGGGAAGGGCACAAGCATGGGTCATTCTTGGTAGGCTGGACTTCTTCAGGCCACTTCTTGCTCAGCAGCTCTTGGTAAACACTCTCCAGGTGGACCATGGGGTCCTTTTCATCTGTTACCCTCTTCTGAGTGTCATCTAATCCACAATGGAGAAACACAGTAATGTGACTACCACCAAGAACCTAGAAAAAGCACAGACTGCAGGAAGAGACACAGGAGAAACCCTGTTTCAACCCAGCCTCCATGCATCTGCCAACCAGGCCCTGCAGGTTATTTAAAACAAGAACAGCCCCAGCAGCCAGCAAGGACTGGTGTCCCAGCTCAGGATGAACCTGCAGAGAGCAGCAGCTCCACCAATGCTTTGTACAGAGCGCATTTCTTCCAGAGATGTCCTTGCAAGCATATCCGCAGCCACATTTCAGCACATCCTAGTGACTCCTTCAACACAACTTCCTCATCCTGCATGCAGGGCCAGGATGTTCCATGCTGCCTTTCTACACCACTACATGGAATAAAAACTTTTTGCTTCCAGGGACATCAGATTAAACTCCTGGGTTTAAAGAAGGTCCATGGCATGGACTGACCAATGAAACTCCTTTACTCTATTTAATGGAAATGAGGACAGAAGTGAGAGGGCAATCTCCCAGCCTACAAGCCTCAACCTTGCTACCTCTTGGTTTTGCTAAATGCTAGAACACTAACACCAAAGGAGGAAGCAGAGGCCAGAGGATGCTGGGTCAGCTGAACATTATAGCCTGAACAGCATCAACACCGATCAAAGTGGTGTTTTAGGAGTTAGGAGTTTAGAAGTTCCTCCTCATCTTCTGTTTAATACTGTCTTACAAAAAATCAGTCTGGCCTGGAGCTTCATGCCCACACGTTATCCAGCTAAAGCAGACTGGAATAGTTTCTGCCATCTCTGGACAACACTTGACTCTCCATCCAGAAAAGTCACATTAAGCCACAGGCTCAGGGACAACACTGCTGGGGCGAGAAGTGCTGTCATCCTGTGGACACGGTACTGGGAATCAGCAACTGGGCTCCAATTCCACTTCAGCTACTGGGAGAAGCCTTTAACAAGTCACTCCTACTCCTTCCTGCTCTGTGTCTTTGCTTCCCTCCCACTCTTGTTAGACTGCAGTTAAATCAGGGAAGGGACAATCTCTAGCCCCACAGAGACACCTCGTGTCACTTGGTGCAGCTCAGTGGAGACCTATGGGCTCTACCAAAGCATAATCCCGGCTGCTCTTCCACATACTGAGCTGGGCTCTGCAGTACATACAGCATGTCAACGAGATCCATGCTCTCCAAACAGAGATGGACTTTACAAGCCTCTATATTAAACCCTTCAGAAAGCCCACTCTCTGTCGGCTCGTGTAAGAGAGGAAAATATCTCCTCCCACACAGTGCCAAAACAGAACCATGTCTTCAGGGACAAAAGGCCAGACAGAAATGTGTTAGACTCCCACACACCCCAGCTCTCTGTGCTGAAGCAAAGGCAGGAACAGCCTTGAGCCCACAAACCTTCGTGGTAGAGCGCACGGAGGAAGGAGTGGCGATCTGTTCCCTGAAAGAGGGCATTTTCAATCTCCATCTCCCGCCGGCTCAGCTGCTTGCTGCCAGCAAACCTCTGGGGCAGAGCGAGTATGCGCTGACGCTCTTCCATCTTCTCCTGGATGGCATGGAGTCGGTCCTGCGTGGCCTCCGGGGCTGCTCCCAGCCCAGAGCCCTGGAAGACAGGCACAGCTTTGCTCAGATACAGCACATGCCTCCTTTTCAGAGACTCAGCCAGCAGTCAAACTTCACATCCTCCAGCCCTGGAGTGGGTGCAATTAGGAACCACCCCGCAAAGAGCAGGTCACCAAGAGGTCCTGTTACTGCAAGGGTAGAACAGAAATACAACCACTCACCAATCCTCAGCTCTTGAGAGAAGTGGAGAAACAGCCCCTTTCTCCTGACCTTTCTGTGCTGCTTTCCTTTCCCTGGCCTCACTGTCTGACGGCGCCTGTGTCCCTCTGTCCCAGAAGTCCCTGCCTCTGCCAGCTATAGCCATTTTCTAAGGCCACTGTTTTGGGTTTGTGTGGCAGGGTTTTGGTAAGTGGGGGAGGGGCTGCAGGGGTGGGTCCTGTGAGAAGCTGCTAGAAGCT